>NW_026453347.1:0-111922 GCF_025200985.1 Drosophila gunungcola
GATTCGTGCAGCTACTAGATGGGTGCGGACTGTTCCATTTGGATATTCAGCCCTTAGGTGGACAGACGTTGCGTATTTTGAGAAGACATCACAATACGTTCAGTTGTAAGTCCGAAATCTCGTTGATATTGAATCCGAACCATGGCTGTACTTTTAATTTAACTAAATTTAATTTTATTGGTTTAATATCATAGCGCTACAAGCGTAAGCTTGTTATTATTGCTCTAGTCACATTGAAATAAAATTGCTTATTACATTAAATTGAATACTTAAAACTAACAATTTACACAAACATTTAAGTAACAGAGTTATTAAACATTTATTCTATATACTATATGGATTCATTTTTTTTGTTTTAATTATTTTTTTATTTTGTTTATTTTATTAGTTTTACTCATTTACTATTTTTATTGTGCTTTTATAAATTCTATGATTTTATTTGAAATTTGTCGGGTGCTATTAACAAAGAACTTCCTCTTCCAACAAAGCGTTAAAGTACGAGGGCATATAATTATAATTACTTGTTCTTTGAGATGTAGCAGATGCAGGAAATAGTTTTCGATAAGTTCTAATATCTATCCTGTCGGTCAAGTTAAGGTCAAGAATTGTATATGTTAAATGTGAAACATGGTCATAACGTCTTAAACTTCTTAAATTAAACACAAAACGGACAATTGCGATAAATGCAACTACTAATGTGCGCATATCACGCACGTCACATTGACAAAAAATGTCTGGGCCATAAAGGAGAGTGGGAACAAGAAAGACATTAGAGATCAATAATCTTATTTGTTTTTTAATCGTTGTTGTAAGCCCACTTCTCAGTTTTGGATAGCATTTTTTCCTAACCGTTGTCAGTTGCCTAAACATAAAAATATTCATCCCAGAGACTACAGCTTGTACTCTACCTGTTAGATAGGACCTTATTAGCTTGACCGCTGTGCTCGAAAAGTTAAATATATTTTGGAGTTTTGTACACAGTATGTTGTGATTCACCGAATCGAAGGCTTAACTGTGATTAAGAAGCGTTAAAATTTTACACAATTTTTATCGAGTTGCTGCCTCACATGCTACAATATCAGTAATGGCACTTATGCAACTTAATTTCCTCCGGAAACCAGTCTGCTTTTCATGTAACAGTGCATTGTCATTCAAAAAAATTTGAATTTGTGAGGACATAAGGCTTTCAAAACTTTTGATAGTATTGCGATGGGTCTAAAGCCATTGTTTCGTTTCGGAATCGAAAGGATCTTTTCCATACTGTAGGGAACGAACACGTAGTTATTGGGGTATTAAAAATTTAGAGCTTCTGTTACCGATGTCTTCAGCATTAAATTTTACCTTAAGAATACTACCAAGGACATCACACGAATTGACACACATGAAACTAAAACTATAATCACAGATAGATACAGTATTCAGTTAGTATTGCATATCACTTCAGATACATCAATTTAAAAAAAAAATTTAATTTAGTTTTTCTACATCAGCGTTGGTTCAGTCTTCTGTGTGCGTTTCCCTATTCTAACTACTAATAATTGTTACTAGGGCCCACAATTTTGTAGCGCTTCCATTTAAGGTAGGCAACATCTCGCTGATGGATTAGATTTTTAATTTTGTTATTGAACAAAGGATTTTGTATCGGCTTAATCACTTAGTTCTTAACGGCACATATTTGTTAAACAAGTATAACTACATTACTCTTACCACATTACTATTTAAAACATGCAATTGTCAATCAACATGGGGAGTTCAATATATGGATGACCAGTCGCAAGTAGCAAACTTAAGCTGAAGTCCTGTTAGGTCGATGTTCATTACAAAGTTTACTACGGTCATTAACAAAAAATAAATAAGAAGTTCATCCCAGGTATTTAGAAGTATGTAAACAATGTTTCGTTGGCGCTATACAGCCATTCAAAACCGTTCAAAGAATGACTCTCTTTCAGCAGATTGCTATTAAAGTCGCCTGCCAGTATGACGTCTGAAGATAACATCGAAATATCTGAGATAACGCTGAGTATTGGCACATAGTCGATGGTACGGTTGGGTTTGTATATGCAGCCTAGAAAAAGTTTCGCATTTACTATACTAGTAATTTCTAAAAAAAATGTATTCCATCAGAAATTCACTTGGTCGTTTACATTTAACATTAATTTCGAATACACTTATATAGCAACACCACCGGCACGACCAATACTATTAGAACAATAAACAACTTAATCATCACAAACAATTGACAAATCACATAAATCAGACAAAAACATCTAGGGAAAAAAAATGAATCTGAACTCATCTATTTTATTTAGTAAGCTTTGCGCATTTAAGTGAGCGACTTTAAGAACGTTTCGGTGATTACCAATAGTTTTTATCAGGGCATCAGTTATGGAACTACCTATCTAATCCTGCATTGAAAAATAAAAGGATTTAGAGGCGCTAACTCAATAATTAAAAGAATGAAAATAAAATAAAAGTAAATTTTCCGATATGAAACTAATATTAAACCTATCTTAACTAAGAGTTTTGTGTTTGCATATTTAAGAGATAAAACTATTTAAAACACAGGCAGCGCCATCAGGTCCAGCTGGTGCGGCAGTGAGAGATCTGAAGACTTCTTTTGGGGTGTAAGAGACAAAAGCTCCTCGATGCCCTCTCTTCCATTGCAACGGAAGGGTACAAGGCCGCGCCGATTAAAAGGGCTGAGAGAACTTTTTGTTTTTTCATCCACATGGCTTCTTTGAAAATTTGGTAGTTCTCTCTTAAAAGCTGCTTATTAACATAAATTACAGCATCAGAGTTGAAGGAGGGTGAGTGGTGATCTTCTCATTTCACAATAATCACGGGATCCATAAGCGCTTTTTCGTGATTTGCGGGCTCGGAAAATTTCTCGGACCCTTGGTGGAGGAGCCAGTTGCAGGTTACAGCATACATACAGAGCTCGTACATATTCTCCCTCTTGGTAAGTTAACAAAAAAATCATGCCATTTGAAAATTTAATACTATTTTGTATTAACAACGCGAAAACTTGTGAACGCAGTAGTTCGAGACGATTTTAATTGCGAAACTTGTGAAAACTATGTCGAAAGGCGCGACGAAAAGGAGTGGCTACGATGACGTTCGATTGATCACTAACTATATATTTCAATAATTTCTCTTAGAACCTAACTTATGCTACGGTGGCGAGAGACGGGGCGAATTCGCAAGAGCGAACAGACGAAAGCTTTATTGGCTCCCGCTCTCGCCCTACAACTAGTGATTTAAATACAAGCGCTGAGTGCGCAAACACCGCCCCCTCTGAAGGGACGACGCCCGGGGGTCAGGGCCTCGCCGTCGTTCGGGTCGCTGCTTAGAGCGCCGAGGGGCCTGGAGTTGAGCACGGCCTCCACGCTGGTGAGCAGAGTTCCGAGCTCCTCCGCGGCCAAAGGGTTGGCCTACCGTCCGAAGGAACAGGTGCTTTGCAGATTTCACACCTGCCTCCCATAGTCCGCCGAAGTGCGGTGCTCTGGGCGGTATGAACGCAAACTCGCATCCTTTTTTTGATGCGAATGTTTCGATACCGCCCCCCTGCTCCTCCAGACGGGCTCGGAACTCTCTCATGTGGCGATCTGCGCCGACGAAATTGGTGGCGTTGTCGCACCACACCTTCTCCGGAATCCCGCGACAAGAAAGCATCAGTGGTTAGGTCTGACACTAATTCTAATTGGACCGCTTTGGACGCAAAACAGACGAACAAGGCCACGTACGACTTGTACGGTGGCTTACCACGGATACGATACGTTGTGCTGAAGGGACCACAAAAATCAACGCCACAAATATTGAACGGGCGGAGAGCTCAAAGTCTATCTGCTGGCAAGTTTCCCATAATTTGCGTCAAAAGTTGCGGCTTACAGCGAAAGCAGCGCATGCACGACCGAACTGTTCGTCGGCAGACTTCTTGAGCATTAACTAGCCAGATTTTCTCGCGCAGACGACTTACGAGAGCTCGTGGGCCAGCGTGACAGTTCGTAACGACAGCAACAACGGGAATTTGACTTCGTACGGGATAGGAGCATTCAATAACCGACCCCCAACTCGTAGCAATGTCGAGGAGCACCAATCTAATTTATTTTCCTGAAAAAAAGGGTTTAACTTTTGAATATTCGTTGCTACCGGTTTATTCTTCCGAATTTTACTTATGTCGTCCCTGAACTCGTGAAATTGGACAACTTCGACAATTTTATCAAAGCGAAATCCAGTTCTCTTGGCGAAATACTTTTTTCAAAGGGCTTCGACACCTTTCTGCACCTTTGAATAAAACGAAAAACCCACACGAAAACTCTCAGAAGCTTCAGGTGCGACGAAAAGGACTCTATTTTCTGAAGCACATAATTTGGCTCTGGGCTGACTACGAGAGCTATTGCCGATTTGCGTAGCTCCATCGACATTACATCAGCCGGCAGTTCGAAATATTTATTTACAGGCCAATTATTTTCTGAGTCTAGCAAGAACGAAGGCCCACTGAACCAAATGGACGTTGTAAGCTCCTCTACGTCACATCCTCGGGACACTATATCTGCTGGGTGGACTTTCGTGGGAACGTGTCTCCAAATTGCTTTCTCCGACCACTCCTGAATTTCTGCAACCCGGTTCGAAACAAAAACCGACAACGACGAGGGATGGGTTTTAATCCAGTGTAAAGTGATCTCGGAGTCTGTCCACAGGAAAACATTCTTAATGGGAGAATTTAGCAATGGCCTGACACGATTATAGAGATCTGCTAAAAGGTGAGCTGCACACAGCTCAAGGCGAGGCAAAGTTTTCGTCTTGAGGGGAGCTACTTTCGATTTGGCGGTCAATAAAGACACTTTCAAACCTTCAGCAGTTTGAGTCCGAACGTAGATGCACGCTCCATACGCTCGCATGGAAGCGTCAGCGAAACCTGTATTTGAATCGGGACTTGTGGATCTGTGTTGACGAATCGCGATACTTTAATTTTAGGCAGCTGCAGAAGCGTCGCTTTAAACGTCTCCCACGACGTGAGCAACTGCATCGGTAGCGACTCGTCCCAATCTAATTTTCGAAGCCACAGTTCCTGCAAAAACATCTTTGCCTTTGTGACCAAAGGACACAAGAGGCCAAGTGGGTCGAAAAGTCGAGCAGTCACCGACAAAATATTTCGTTTTGTCGCGCGAAGATCCAGGAAAGAGTCATCCAACCGAAATTGAATGTAATCTTTAACCGGTAACCAAACCACGCCAAGGGTCTTGGTTACGTCTGAGTCTGCCATAAGTGGCATTACAGCGCTATCAGATGCGGATAACTCTGGGCAGTTTGAAAACCACTTTGCCAATTCAAAGCCTGCCTCTTGCAAGACCTGAGAAACTTCGTCTCGAAGGCTTTGCAGGTCCTCAACGCATCCGGCGCCAGTCAACAAATCGTCAACATAAAAATCATTCTGAATAACCTTTGCGGCTTTTGGATGAGTTGCTTGCGCCATCTCTCCTAGCCGCATTAAACACCGAATCGCCAAAAAGGGTGCTGGCGAAGTTCCATATGTAACGGTGTTCAACTTAAAGATTTTCAGGGACTCAGAAGGATCTCGTCTCCATACTATGAGCTGGAAGTTACGATCAGCTTCGTCCACCATCACTTGGCGATACATCTTTTTGACGTCGGCCGCAAGGGCAAACTTATGCAATCTAAATCGAAGCAGAGTCGAATACAGCTCCTCTTGAATAGTTGGGCCTACCATCAAGATGTCATTCAACGCTACCTGCGTAGAAGTACGGCTCGATGCATCGAAAACTACTCTCAACTTAGTTGATTGGTGCTGAATGAAATAGTGCGGAGTATTCGGAATTTTGTCATTGGTGGAGGACATGTGGCCCCGTGAAACATATTCCTCCATGAATTCAATATACATCTTCTTCAGCGAAGGGTCCTTTGACAATTTCCTTTCTAGCGTCAAAAATCTACGTTTCGCAACTTCGTATGACGAACCAAGAGTATTTGGGTCAGATTTAAACGGCAAACGAACCGAAAATCTACCGGACGACAATCTTTGAGTATTTTTCTCAAAGTGTTGTTGACAGAGTTGTTGCTCAGGAGTATGGACTTTAGCCTTGGGCGGCAAGTCCTCCACAGACCAAAATTTCTGCAGGGTTGTGTCAATTGACTCCAACGCTTCCTCCTGGCAGCTGAGATGTACCATTTTTTCAGCGTTTTTATTATTTTCAGAGGCACATCTGCCTGACACTATCCAGCCGAGAACTGTCTTTTGTAGGATGGGGAATTCAGGCCCCTGCTTTATCTGGCCAATAGATAAAGTTCAAAGAATGTTTCAGCGCCGATAAGCATATCTATTTTTTGGGGCTTGAAGAAGAATGGATCTGCCAACTGAATATTTTCAGGCACCCTCCACCCGCTGGTGTTCACCGCTTGATCCGGATGATAACCAGAAATATTTTTCATAATCCAAAAATCGGACGACAATTGGCTGTTCCCTACTCGCGACTTCACAATCGTGTGTATTTTTTTTGTGGCTTGAGCATTAGTTCCACCAATGCCTCGCAAGCTCATGCACACGTCCTCTCTTGTAATTTTGAGCCTCTGAGCGAGCTCGTCGGTTACAAAGTTTATTTGTGAACCAGAGTCGAGCAACGCTCGAGCTAATACAAACTCGCCGCTTTTTGTTGCAAGAATGACTCGATCCGATGCATTCGCATGCAAAACATGCGAAGTGGATGGAGACTCCTGCATGAGCGTGGGCTGAGAAGGAGGTGGCAACGCGAGATTTGTGTTTGGGGCATATATATGTAAAAAAGTGTGATGTGAGGAATTGCACACTCTACATCTGTTCGATTTGCATTTTTTGACAGTGTGACCCTTTCTTAAACAGTTAATGCATAAGGGTGCTCTTTTAGCGAAATCGAATCTTTGCTGAACTGTCAGGGCTGCGAAGGAAGCGTAGTTTCCAATCTGATGTTCAGCTGAGTTGCAATACATGCATTGAACAGAGTCGTTCCTGGCAGCGACAAACGAAAAACTCCTATTTCCATTCTTCTTAGGGTTAGATTGGGTCTGCTGAACAGTTTTGGGCTTGGAAGCCTCTTCTGCTACCATGTGTTGGTATCGCCTGTTGAGGGCCGCCTCACATTCGATCCAAAGTGGAAGCGAAGTATAATCTAACTGTTCTTCCCATTTTCTTTTAGTTCCTGCATCGACCTTGCTCATTACCAGATGTATTAAAATGGCATTGGTAATGCGTCTATCATCCCCAATAGACAGCAAGGAGTCATACAAGGCTGTGACCGTGTCGATGAGGGTTCTCAAGGCTGTAGCTGAAGGCTGGGAAATTTTTTGCAAATTAAAAAGTGTCGATATGTTGTCAAAAAAAATAAGACAATCATTATCGTACACCCGCTTCAGGCTAGCAAGGGCTTTGGGATAATTTTCCGCAGTGACTTGGAAGGCCCTAACTGTTCCTAAAGCGTCTCCAGCTAAACACGAAATTAAATGATTGAATTTTTCAATATCGTGTCAAGTGTCATCTTTGTCAACGAAAGTTTCGAAAAGGCTTATAAAATTTTTAAATTCGGAGTGTTTTCCGCTAAAAGTTGGGAGAGCAACGCTCGGCAGACGGCATTGAGGCGGGCGATTTGCTGGCGGAGCGCATTTCTCGATATTATTTTGTTTGGACTTATTTAAAATTCAAATCAGCAATGACTTTGTCATTACGGCCCTCTCTTCCAACTCTTCGCGGTATACATCTTTTGTATCTTTCACTTCTATTTGGTTTTGCAAAAGTGAAGCATTTTCAATGTGCTTCGACCGGATTTATAGATAATTTAGCTTCTTTTAAGTGGCGATAAGTTCGGTTAATACTTTTCACGCAAACATCTCGTTGGTGTTTAAGCTCTTCGATATCCTTAGTTGCCATTGCGTTTATTTGTATTTATTTGGTTGGTATCGAAGAGGTGTTAAATATTTATTTTTATTAAATTATTTATTTTTTAAATAATAAAATAAAAAATCAACGAGTAATATACCGATCGCACACGGTGTAAGGGAGCTAAGTGCCGAGAGAATTACAGCGAAAAATCGAAATAGGGTTTTTATATTTTTTATATAAACCCTGCGACAGTATATGCCGCACGCACGCACTGTAGGGGAGCTACCGCTCAAGCTCAAACGTACTGAAAAAACGAACAAACGTTTAGGCAGACCGAAAATTGCACTGCTGCAGCGATCGAGAACGAAAACGCAAAAGATAACTCGAAATAGCGGCAGCGGTGTCGGTGTGCGTGTGTATGTGTACGCGGCTAGCGGCTCTTCCTATGCAGATGCTAACGGAGAATGATACACTGACCGATAACTAAGGGCAACGAATATATAAGCCTGACGCCAAAATGCGCGCAAAATTATGAAAAGTGCGGAAAAATTGGAAAAGCGCGGGAAAATTCTGAAAAGCGCGGGAAATGTTCGGACAAACTGCGGCGAAAGTTATTGCCGCTAAATTTCTGAGAGCTACACTTTTCACAATTTGCACTTTTTTCAGCTATTTTTATTTATACCCTAAATTGTTGCTCACTACGACGAAAGTTGGGGGAATTAAGTTCGCACGAATTGGGTCGACGACGAGTATTTTATTGCTTGTTTTTTTGGCCAATGCGATTCACATATAATTCGAAATATATTATGTTTATTGTCGAATTTTGGTTGTTAGTACATGCAAATTTTTTTTTTCTTGGTTAGAATGCTCACTATCTACCGATTTTTACACGAATGCAAAAAGTTGAAAGATGGGCCAAAACACAATTGACAAAACGCCACAGATTAACTTTCAACTTTTGGCACTCTATACCTGGATGGCCGACTTGATAATTGCAACTTCCTTTTTGACTTCCATTTGGCGGCAGCAGCAAATTGAGCAATTAAATTTGCCGACACGTCAGGCGCAACTTCAAGAACGGCAGAAAATTTCCAGCGACGAAATTATTGAATTTAATTTATTGGCCGAACCGACACGAATAAATTGGTTTTTGTTGGTATTGCTTATAGTTTTTCACCGAAAAAAATATTACAACTCGCGAACTCTACTGCTGATCACGTCGGGGTCACCATGAAAATTTAATTTTTTTTGTATTAACAACGCGAAAACTTGTGAACGCAGTAGTTCGAGACGATTTTAATTGCGAAACTTGTGAAAACTATGTCGAAAGCGCGACGAAAAGGAGTGGCTACGATGACGTTCGATGGATCACTAGCTATTATATTTCAATAATTTCTCTTAGAACCTAACTTATGCTACGGTGGCGAGAGACGGGGCGAATTCGCAAGAGCGAACAGACGAAAGTTTTTTTGGCTCCCGCTCTCGCCCTACAACTAGTGATTTAAATACAAGCGCTGAGTGCGCAAACAGCATGATTTTGAAGAGGAGATGGAAGCGGCTCATCCCATTCTAATGGTAAATGGTTTCCGTCTTCGCGTTGAATTCGTGATTTCCAAACTTCTTTGAGGATCGGTTTAGCGGTTGTGATAACTGGAGTTATAAGACCTAAAGGGTCATATAATCGAGCGACTGTGGAGAAAAGAAATCGATTGGTAAATATAGAATCTAGAGAATCCTGATTATAAAATTCTAAATGTCTAGACTATGGAATTCCCGCTCTGCCCGTAATCTACAAAGATCGAAAAACATTTTCTGAGCTAATAACGCGTATTTTTAGCCAGTCGGTCGTGTTCATCTCGCCAGAAGATTCGTTGAAATTGGCCATCTTCTGGATGCATGTCAATACATCTTTACATCGTTTGAATGTCTACTGCCAATACGTATTTGTGAAGACGCCAGTTCATAAGAACTCCTGCCAGATCGTTCTGAAGTACGGGTCTGGTAAATAAGATATCATTTAAGGGGCTTCCATTGGAGGTTTTGCAGGATGCGTCAAACACGATCCTCCGTTTTGTCGTGATGCTTTCTTCCTTTAGCACTGCGTGATGTGGAAGGGTACAAAAAGTTTTGCTGCTGTTTGATTGTTGCTCCTCTGTCGTTGTAATTTTGATTTCTTGGCCTAAATCAAAATATTCGTCTTAATGCAATTTGTCGTGACTTACCCAGAACCTGTGAGGGGTCAAACAAACGCTTGAATGTTAACCGCACCATGTACTTGCCATTTCATGTCGTATGTGCGTTTTTTGGAAGTGGTTTTTGCACCGTTCTTCTTCTGGGGTTAGGGATCGCGTAGAATTAAGTTGATAAATGTCGAAGAATTTTTGTACCAGCTTTTCCAAATTTGCAAGATGGCATCTGATAGCCGTCAAGTGTGTTAATTGAGTTGACCTGACCGAAAACAATCCAGCCAAGCTTGTTTCGCTGGGCAATCGGTTGCTGCTCGAGTACTTTGCGAAGTTTCGGAAGCATAGTTTGTGAAATTATGATCAATCCGGTTTTATTCTGGCTCCGAGAAACGGATTTAGGTGTTGATGCCCGTGGATGAGTTTTGTGACCATCCGATAGCAGATAATCATCGCCCAATATCCCGATTACCCAAAGCGGGATTATCGTGATCGTCCGACCTGGTCACACTAACCGGAGCCTATATAATCGGAGACACAGCCCCAGACCAGAAACATCACCAAGGAGGAATATCCGGGTAAGTGTTCTGGCAGAAAGTCTTGGTAGTGGTGGTGAATCCGTAAGAGTTCGATTTTAAGTCGGCTCTTGGGTAAGCTGTGGAATGTTCATATGGTGCATTACCTGCAACCTGGGATTATTGTATCGGTGAACAATCAAATTCCACGCGGTAAGGTAGCTGTCCTCATCGCAATCCATGAGCAATGCTTGCTTTAAAAAATAAAAACGCACGTTTGATAGCGCCGTGTTTTTGTGACTGAGCTCAAATTTTCCAAAATATTTTGGTAACGGCAGTTTTGGCAGCTGCACTGTATTGCTCATGTTATGTTCTTGGCCTGTCGATAAAATTCCTGATGAATTTTCTGACGACGACAGGGAACGTCAGGAAGATCACGACCAGGAGACGAGGGATTCCCGATAAGGAGACCGAGACCCAGGGGTATCAACTAATCAATCAGGACTACAAGGAACGTGGCTGCAAGACTAATCCGCAGGTCCAAGCGTGCATTGGCGAACAGCTAGCACGATTTGAAGGATTGGCCGGAGTAGCAAACATAGAGGAGCACCGGATCACCATGAGGGATGACCGTCCGATTAAACAACGACATTTCCCAAAGAACCCTGCCATGCAGCGGATCATAGACGAACAAGTGGACGCGTTGCTGGAGCAGGGATTATCGAACCGTCGCGTAGCCCGCACAGTGCCCCTTTGGTTCTGGTCCGGAAAAAAACCGGCCAGTGGCGCATGTGCATGGACTACCGGCAACTAAACGCAAAAAATGGACAATCTGCGCAAAGTCTTTGAAAGATTGAGGAAAGCCAACCTTCAACCATCAACAAGGAAAAGTGCTCATTCTTCAAAAGGAAACTAACCTACCTCGGACATGTGATCAGTGACCAGGGAGAAGGTAGCCGCCGTACAAAACCTGAGCCCTCCACGAGCTAACGGGAGTTAAGGAGATGCCTCGGGATGGCCCCATCGCACGGGTGATTCGTGCCCAAATCGCCTCAGTGGTTCAGCCGGAGGAACAGAGTGACTTCGATTTCCTGAAAAGTTTACTGACAGACGCACCCGTGCTGGCATGCACCCTTCAAGATGAAACTCCAGAATGACGCCAGCAACTACGGACTCGGGAGAGTTCTAACCCAGGAGATCGACGGCCAGGAACGAGTCGTTGCCTACGTCAGCCGCAAGCTCGATGCCGCGGAGTTGAATTACTCGCCCACAGAAAAAAAATGCTTGGCCGTTGTCTGGGGAATACGGAAATTGCGACGCTACCTCGAAGGCTGGAAAGATTGCAGCAATATCAATTCGACATACACTACGGCCGCGGAAAGTATAACGTTAGCCGACGCTCTATCCCGACAACCTCTGGAGCACTTACAGAGACTTACGCAAGGCGAGCACCAGGGCAAGTGGCTGCAAAGAGATATGAAGGACGTCCGGGACGATTCACATAAGTTCCCCGAATTCATCATTGAAAACGGAGAACTATATCGCCTTCTCGGCCACCGTCCAGAGCACCAGGACTACGTAACGTAGCAGCCGAACATCGAGCCCAAATCGTATACGAATGCCATGATGCACCCACAGCCGGACATCTTAGCGTGTAAGGATGGTCTCTGGCCGGGGTACAGATCTCAGTCAGATCCAGGAGTCCTTTACAAGAAATTTGTAAATCACCGAAACACCGGACTAGAGAGTTTCATTCAACGAGTGAATGAGTCGTTTGGGGGGGGTCACGCCGAAGGTTCTCATGGACGCCGGGAGAGAGAGAGAGTAATGGCGGAGTTGGTCGCGCCGTATCTTGCTCCTGGGTTAAAAATTCCACGGGCTGGACCTTGAAGCGAGGCCAAGCCAGACGAACGGTTTCGCGAGTATGGGAACGCCGGGTAGTCCCGCTGATCACTTCCGCAATCGAGACACGTAAGTCACTTTCCGCGCGCCGTAGGCCAAAAATTCACCGGGCTGGACCATCGGGCGAGGCCAAGCCAGGACACTATTTCGCGAGAGTAGGACCGGGGGGTTGCGTCGCGTGTAAGTCGTCTTCGACGTAACGGACGCCAAAATCCACCTTCGGGCGAGGCCAAGCCGGGTAGGATTTGTCAGACGCGGGGGGAATTGGAGGAAAAAGGTTGGCGGTATGATTGACCAGTCGGGAATGATGTCCGCGCGCAGGTCACATGCACTACGAAGAGAAAAGCTATTGTACTAGACCGGACGGGCCGGGTGTCCGCGTACCGGCCGTCTACACTACTTGGGGAAAAGCTAGGGTACTAGACCAGACGGGCCGGGTGTCCGCGTGCCGTTCGCATGCGCTACGAGGAGGGAAGCTAGGGTACTAGACCAGACGGGCCGGGTGTCCACGTGCCGGTCGCATGCGCTACGAGGAGGAGAGCTAGAGTACTAGACCAGACGGGACTGATGTCCGCGTACGGGCCACATGCACTACGAGGAGGGGAATCTAAGATACTAGACCGAACGGGACGGGTGTCCACGTCGGGTCTCAAATGCTACGATGTGGGGAACCAAGGTACTAGACCAGACGGGCCGGGTGTCCGCGTACAGGTCTCAAATACTACGGGGAGGGAGGTTAGGATTCTAGACCAGACGGGACGGATGTCCGCGTACAGGCCACATGCACTACGAGGAAGGAAGCTAGGATACTACGAATAAAAATAATCTTTATTATTTTTCTAGGTTATTTTATTTATCTACTATCTTCCTACGAGTCCGCTACACCGTCTTTACTTAACGGAGAGGAATTTTGTGTACACTAACCTCAAAACACTAATCAGCCCACTCGTTCACTGACCGCGTGCCTTCGCGCGGTCGAGGCGTCACTCGGATTATCCGGCAAAATCGCTGCGGGAGACACGTCCGCTCCGTTTTACTGTTCCGGCACGAGAGCCCGCCCGCTCGATCGGTGTGTGACCACCTTCCCCACGCTCCCTTTTTCTCGTTTTCGGGATTTCTAGTATCTTCCTTAATTTCTAGTATTTTCCATTACTCACTAAATATCGGCTGGCGTTGCCACTCGGGTTCGGAACTTAGCTTAACTACGGCTTAATATTCAACTTATTATTTTTAATTCATTATGCGTCACTTACACCTATAACTTACATCCTACTAACTTAATATTTAATATTCATGATCAGTCGCTTACACCTATAACCTTATATACTGCCACTAAAAATTGTATCGTACACCTAGGTGTGTACGTTACACCCCCCCCTTTCTTGCCGTGGCGCGATACGGTATACTGGATCCGGTTAGTCTGACGTTAGACCCTGGGGTCGCACCTGGGTTCGGGGAGTCCTGCTTCCTGTACGGGTTCTACATCCCGCACCCGAACTTGGTTAGACGGAGAGGTCTGAGTACTCCGGCTAGACATTTTCGTCTTCTTGACCCGCTCCACGACTGGGGATGTCTGAACCCCTAGAGAAACCGACACGGGGGGCACCACAGTACGTCGGGGCGGGGTCCTCGGTTGTCCTACCCTCTCGCCGACTGCCTTCTCGACATCATCGTCGGGATCTGCCACTCTGCGGTTTTCCAACGCCGGGGGCAGAGGCGGGGATGGCGGTTCGTCGACGTAGGGTCCCTCTGCAGGTAACCCCGGGACTTTGACCACCACCGAGCGGACGTCGATGCGCATAAACGAGACGTGTCCAGCGTACCGGCAGACCTGGTCTTCGGACGTGTGATGGTACGAATGTTCCACGTCCGGGAATCTTGGAGGACTGGGCCTTGGGTAACCTGGATGGCCTGACCGAGGGTCACGTCGGGTCCACGGGTGCTCCTCCTCCGAGGTGGGCCGTCGGGACTCCGTATAGTACGGCTCCCCTGGTCGTCGTCCGTTGGGGTAACCGCTGGCCCCACCTGGTGAGCTTTCCCTGGAACGTGGGGGCCTGCTGAATAGCTCCGAATCCCGGTCACTGGCGTCATCTTCGTCGTCTTCCAAGCGGTAGGAAGCTGACTGGGGCGACATCGGCAGATGATATTGTCGCCACCCGTCGGGTCGGGGGCTCCACAAGCCTCCGCGGAGTCCTGCGAACCGGGATCCTTCAGGAGCCTGGAAACAGTCATCTGTCTCCACCGAGCTACCGTCTGCTTCGCCGTCCGACGTGAGGAACTCACCCTCCATCGCTTCGTCGTCTCTGTCATGGTGACCCATCTCCATTTGGAAGACCTCCTTGTCGTTGGAGTCGTCCAACAACACAATTACTTCATCCATCTGAAACGGTAAACTAAACTTATTGGTATTGCCCCACCTCTTCGAGCTCCCTAACTGACGGTGTAGCTAACAAAGGACTCGGCCTTAATCTATTATAATGGTTATACAATGGTTACTCGACTGGTTATACAATGGTTATACAGTGGTTATACAATGGTAATACAGTGGTTATACAATGGTTATTAGACTAGTTGTTATACTATTCTGCGGCTGTATGCCGCTTACTGTATCGGGTCGTTCGGTCCGGCAATACTATCGTCGATCCTTTCCGGAGTGACTTCTGCGTAGTACGGTTTGAGCTGGGATATGTTGGCGATCCGTCGCCGTCGATCTCCGGGACGTTGCAGGCGTACCAAGTTCGGAGATGTGAACTTCGTAACGGTATAAGGGCCGTCGTACTTGGCAGCAAGTTTGGCGGCGAATCCCTCGGCTGCTTTCGATAAGGGATGCTGTCGCAGCCAAACTTGACCGCCGAGCGTGGGTCTCCATTCTCGCCTTCGTAAGTTATAATGTCTCGCCTGGTCTTGAGACGCTCGCTGAAGATTCGCTCGTACGATGTCGAAGATTCCTTTGAGGTGAGACGCCTTGTCTTCAGGACCTGTATGCACGACCGCCGATCCGGGGGTGAGTTTATCATACAGCATCGCAGGCAAGCGTGGTTCCCGTCCTTGAGTTAGGAACTCGGGGCTATACCCCGTCGAATCCGATATACTGCTATTGATCGCGAGGGATATCTCTGGCAGCATATTATCCCACGAACTCTGGTCGCCTTCCGACAGCTGGGATATCAGCGTCTTGACAGTGCGGTTGGTCCTTTTTGTGGGATTCTCTTGTGGACAATATGGAGCCGTGTACTGGACTTCTACGCCGAGCTTGGTGAAATAGTCTTTTAGGAAACGGCTTGTGAATTGGGTTCCATTGTCGCATACGAACTTCCGGGGAATGCCCACTCGTGCAAGTATGCGTTCCCGAAACGCTTTCTGCACTTGAGCTGCGGTGGCTTTCCGGAGTGGTATCAGTTCTACCCATTTCGAGAATACGTCGTGAAACACCAGAAGCATAGTATTTCCTTGTTTCGACCGGGGCAGTGGGCCTACAAAGTCTGCACAGAGAATGTCGAAAGGTTCACTGACGACCCGGGTTAGCATCTTACCTGCCGCTTTGGTTTGTTCCGTCTTAAACTTTTGACAAGATTCACAATGGCGAACATGGCGTTTCGCGTCGCGATACATACCGGGCCAGAAATACCTCTGGGTCAGACGCGTAATTGTTTTCCGGACTCCCAAGTGTCCTGCGGTCGGGGAATCGTGACACTCACGTAAGACGCGGTCTCTACGGGAAGTTGGCACACAGAGCTTCCACGGGAAGTAGTCCTCATCGTCATCTCGGTAGCCCAGGTTCCTGTAGAGCTGGTCGTTTTCGATCATGTAGTCAGCGAATTTCTCGGGTTCCTCCTGTATTTGGTCTACGCTCTATTCGACCAGAAGGGTTCTCAATAGAATTTAGCCACTTGAGAGCTAGATGGTCAGTAACGACCTCGAATCGGTACCCTTCCAGGTAGCACCGCATCTTCCTGATTGCCCAGATTATGGCCAGACACTCTTTCTCCGTGGTAGTGTAATTCTGTTCCGCGGGGGTTAATCGACGGCTAGCGTATGCGATGACCTTCTCTTGACTTTCGGAGCCCTGTGATAAAACTACGCCCAAGCCGACGTCACTCGCGTCTGTTTGCAAAATGAACTTCTGGTCGAAATCCGGACAGCCTAATACGGGAGCAGTAGTCAGGCATCTTTTAATTTCTTCCAAGGCGGCTTGCTGTTCTGGTCCCCAGGTCCACTTCCGTCCTTTCTTTAGTAGTGCGGTCATCGGTTGCACGATAGTCGCGAAGCTAGGGGCAAATCGCCGATACCACGAGGCCATCCCGATCCATTGACGGAGTTCCTTTAAGTTAGAGGGGGCCTTCAACCCGTTGATCGCAGACACCTTCTCGGGATCAGTCTGAATTCCGTCACTGCTGATGACGTGGCCGAGGTAAACGAGTTTCTGCTTGAAAAAGCAACACTTCTTTGGATTTATCCTAAAATTCGCAGCCCGCAATCTGCGGAAAACTTTTGACAGATGAGTAAAGTGCTGTTCTTCTGTCGCGCTTATGATAATAATATCTTCTAGGTAAGCGAAGGCGACCGGTTCCATTTCCACGCCGATTACCCTATCCAGAGCGCGTTGAAACGTGGCGCTGGCAGAATGCAACCCGAAGGGCATGACCTTCCATTGATACAATCCTCTCCCAGGGACCGTGAACGCTGTATATTGGCGACTATCCCTAGCCATGGGAATTTGCCAATAGCCGTGCTTCAAGTCCAACGTGGAGATATATCGAGCGTGGCGTAATTTCTCCAGAATGTGATTGATTCTCGGGACTGGGTAGGCGTCGGGCACTGAGTGTGCGTCTAACTGACGGTAATCTACACACATGCGCCAATCACCAGTTTTCTTCTTGACCAAGTCCTACGAGTCCGCTACACCGTCTTTACTTAACGGAGAGGAATTTTGTGTACACTAACCTCAAAACACTAATCAGCCCACTCGTTCACTGACCGCGTGCCTTCGCGCGGTCGAGGCGTCACTCGGATTATCCGGCAAAATCGCTGCGGGAGACACGTCCGCTCCGTTTTACTGTTCCGGCACGAGAGCCCGCCCGCTCGATCGGTGTGTGACCACCTTCCCCACGCTCCCTTTTTCTCGTTTTCGGGATTTCTAGTATCTTCCTTAATTTCTAGTATTTTCCATTACTCACTAAATATCGGCTGGCGTTGCCACTCGGGTTCGGAACTTAGCTTAACTACGGCTTAATATTCAACTTATTATTTTTAATTCATTATGCGTCACTTACACCTATAACTTACATCCTACTAACTTAATATTTAATATTCATGATCAGTCGCTTACACCTATAACCTTATATACTGCCACTAAAAATTGTATCGTACACCTAGGTGTGTACGTTACACCCCCCCCTTTCTTGCCGTGGCGCGATACGGTATACTGGATCCGGTTAGTCTGACGTTAGACCCTGGGGTCGCACCTGGGTTCGGGGAGTCCTGCTTCCTGTACGGGTTCTACATCCCGCACCCGAACTTGGTTAGACGGAGAGGTCTGAGTACTCCGGCTAGACATTTTCGTCTTCTTGACCCGCTCCACGACTGGGGATGTCTGAACCCCTAGAGAAACCGACACGGGGGGCACCACAGTACGTCGGGGCGGGGTCCTCGGTTGTCCTACCCTCTCGCCGACTGCCTTCTCGACATCATCGTCGGGATCTGCCACTCTGCGGTTTTCCAACGCCGGGGGCAGAGGCGGGGATGGCGGTTCGTCGACGTAGGGTCCCTCTGCAGGTAACCCCGGGACTTTGACCACCACCGAGCGGACGTCGATGCGCATAAACGAGACGTGTCCAGCGTACCGGCAGACCTGGTCTTCGGACGTGTGATGGTACGAATGTTCCACGTCCGGGAATCTTGGAGGACTGGGCCTTGGGTAACCTGGATGGCCTGACCGAGGGTCACGTCGGGTCCACGGGTGCTCCTCCTCCGAGGTGGGCCGTCGGGACTCCGTATAGTACGGCTCCCCTGGTCGTCGTCCGTTGGGGTAACCGCTGGCCCCACCTGGTGAGCTTTCCCTGGAACGTGGGGGCCTGCTGAATAGCTCCGAGTCCCGGTCACTGGCGTCATCTTCGTCGTCTTCCAAGCGGTAGGAAGCTGACTGGGGCGACATCGGCAGATGATATTGTCGCCACCCGTCGGGTCGGGGGCTCCACAAGCCTCCGCGGAGTCCTGCGAACCGGGATCCTTCAGGAGCCTGGAAACAGTCATCTGTCTCCACCGAGCTACCGTCTGCTTCGCCGTCCGACGTGAGGAACTCACCCTCCATCGCTTCGTCGTCTCTGTCATGGTGACCCATCTCCATTTGGAAGACCTCCTTGTCGTTGGAGTCGTCCAACAACACAATTAAACTTATTGGTATTGCCCCACCTCTTCGAGCTCCCTAACTGACGGTGTAGCTAACAAAGGACTCGGCCTTAATCTATTATAATGGTTATACAATGGTTACTCGACTGGTTATACAATGGTTATACAGTGGTTATACAATGGTAATACAGTGGTTATACAATGGTTATTAGACTAGTTGTTATACTATTCTGCGGCTGTATGCCGCTTACTGTATCGGGTCGTTCGGTCCGGCAATACTATCGTCGATCCTTTCCGGAGTGACTTCTGCGTAGTACGGTTTGAGCTGGGATATGTTGGCGATCCGTCGCCGTCGATCTCCGGGACGTTGCAGGCGTACCAAGTTCGGAGATGTGAACTTCGTAACGGTATAAGGGCCGTCGTACTTGGCAGCAAGTTTGGCGGCGAATCCCTCGGCTGCTTTCGATAAGGGATGCTGTCGCAGCCAAACTTGACCGCCGAGCGTGGGTCTCCATTCTCGCCTTCGTAAGTTATAATGTCTCGCCTGGTCTTGAGACGCTCGCTGAAGATTCGCTCGTACGATGTCGAAGATTCCTTTGAGGTGAGACGCCTTGTCTTCAGGACCTGTATGCACGACCGCCGATCCGGGGGTGAGTTTATCATACAGCATCGCAGGCAAGCGTGGTTCCCGTCCTTGAGTTAGGAACTCGGGGCTATACCCCGTCGAATCCGATATACTGCTATTGATCGCGAGGGATATCTCTGGCAGCATATTATCCCACGAACTCTGGTCGCCTTCCGACAGCTGGGATATCAGCGTCTTGACAGTGCGGTTGGTCCTTTTTGTGGGATTCTCTTGTGGACAATATGGAGCCGTGTACTGGACTTCTACGCCGAGCTTGGTGAAATAGTCTTTTAGGAAACGGCTTGTGAATTGGGTTCCATTGTCGCATACGAACTTCCGGGGAATGCCCACTCGTGCAAGTATGCGTTCCCGAAACGCTTTCTGCACTTGAGCTGCGGTGGCTTTCCGGAGTGGTATCAGTTCTACCCATTTCGAGAATACGTCGTGAAACACCAGAAGCATAGTATTTCCTTGTTTCGACCGGGGCAGTGGGCCTACAAAGTCTGCACAGAGAATGTCGAAAGGTTCACTGACGACCCGGGTTAGCATCTTACCTGCCGCTTTGGTTTGTTCCGTCTTAAACTTTTGACAAGATTCACAATGGCGAACATGGCGTTTCGCGTCGCGATACATACCGGGCCAGAAATACCTCTGGGTCAGACGCGTAATTGTTTTCCGGACTCCCAAGTGTCCTGCGGTCGGGGAATCGTGACACTCACGTAAGACGCGGTCTCTACGGGAAGTTGGCACACAGAGCTTCCACGGGAAGTAGTCCTCATCGTCATCTCGGTAGCCCAGGTTCCTGTAGAGCTGGTCGTTTTCGATCATGTAGTCAGCGAATTTCTCGGGTTCCTCCTGTATTTGGTCTTTCATCTTTTTGATCCAGTCGCAGTGGTCCTCGAGTTCGACAGCACCTTGCAGTACCTCACAAGGCTGTCGAGAAAGTGCGTCAGCCACGACGTTTAATTTACCTCGTCGATAGCGTACGTCGAATTGGAATTGCTGCAATTCTAGCGCCCAACGCGCTATTCGACCAGAAGGGTTCTCAATAGAATTTAGCCACTTGAGAGCTAGATGGTCAGTAACGACCTCGAATCGGTACCCTTCCAGGTAGCACCGCATCTTCCTGATTGCCCAGATTATGGCCAGACACTCTTTCTCCGTGGTAGTGTAATTCTGTTCCGCGGGGGTTAATCGACGGCTAGCGTATGCGATGACCTTCTCTTGACTTTCGGAGCCCTGTGATAAAACTACGCCCAAGCCGACGTCACTCGCGTCTGTTTGCAAAATGAACTTCTGGTCGAAATCCGGACAGCCTAATACGGGAGCAGTAGTCAGGCATCTTTTAATTTCTTCCAAGGCGGCTTGCTGTTCTGGTCCCCAGGTCCACTTCCGTCCTTTCTTTAGTAGTGCGGTCATCGGTTGCACGATAGTCGCGAAGCTAGGGGCAAATCGCCGATACCACGAGGCCATCCCGATCCATTGACGGAGTTCCTTTAAGTTAGAGGGGGCCTTCAACCCGTTGATCGCAGACACCTTCTCGGGATCAGTCTGAATTCCGTCACTGCTGATGACGTGGCCGAGGTAAACGAGTTTCTGCTTGAAAAAGCAACACTTCTTTGGATTTATCCTAAAATTCGCAGCCCGCAATCTGCGGAAAACTTTTGACAGATGAGTAAAGTGCTGTTCTTCTGTCGCGCTTATGATAATAATATCTTCTAGGTAAGCGAAGGCGACCGGTTCCATTTCCACGCCGATTACCCTATCCAGAGCGCGTTGAAACGTGGCGCTGGCAGAATGCAACCCGAAGGGCATGACCTTCCATTGATACAATCCTCTCCCAGGGACCGTGAACGCTGTATATTGGCGACTATCCCTAGCCATGGGAATTTGCCAATAGCCGTGCTTCAAGTCCAACGTGGAGATATATCGAGCGTGGCGTAATTTCTCCAGAATGTGATTGATTCTCGGGACTGGGTAGGCGTCGGGCACTGAGTGTGCGTCTAACTGACGGTAATCTACACACATGCGCCAACCACCAGTTTTCTTCTTGACCAAGTCCTACGAGTCCGCTACACCGTCTTTACTTAACGGAGAGGAATTTTGTGTACACTAACCTCAAAACACTAATCAGCCCACTCGTTCACTGACCGCGTGCCTTCGCGCGGTCGAGGCGTCACTCGGATTATCCGGCAAAATCGCTGCGGGAGACACGTCCGCTCCGTTTACTGTTCCGGCACGAGAGCCCGCCCGCTCGATCGGTGTGTGACCACCTTCCCCACGCTCCCTTTTTCTCGTTTTCGGGATTTCTAGTATCTTCCTTAATTTCTAGTATTTTCCATTACTCACTAAATATCGGCTGGCGTTGCCACTCGGGTTCGGAACTTAGCTTAACTACGGCTTAATATTCAACTTATTATTTTTAATTCATTATGCGTCACTTACACCTATAACTTACATCCTACTAACTTAATATTTAATATTCATGATCAGTCGCTTACACCTATAACCTTATATACTGCCACTAAAAATTGTATCGTACACCTAGGTGTGTACGTTACACCCCCCCCTTTCTTGCCGTGGCGCGATACGGTATACTGGATCCGGTTAGTCTGACGTTAGACCCTGGGGTCGCACCTGGGTTCGGGGAGTCCTGCTTCCTGTACGGGTTCTACATCCCGCACCCGAACTTGGTTAGACGGAGAGGTCTGAGTACTCCGGCTAGACATTTTCGTCTTCTTGACCCGCTCCACGACTGGGGATGTCTGAACCCCTAGAGAAACCGACACGGGGGGCACCACAGTACGTCGGGGCGGGGTCCTCGGTTGTCCTACCCTCTCGCCGACTGCCTTCTCGACATCATCGTCGGGATCTGCCACTCTGCGGTTTTCCAACGCCGGGGGCAGAGGCGGGGATGGCGGTTCGTCGACGTAGGGTCCCTCTGCAGGTAACCCCGGGACTTTGACCACCACCGAGCGGACGTCGATGCGCATAAACGAGACGTGTCCAGCGTACCGGCAGACCTGGTCTTCGGACGTGTGATGGTACGAATGTTCCACGTCCGGGAATCTTGGAGGACTGGGCCTTGGGTAACCTGGATGGCCTGACCGAGGGTCACGTCGGGTCCACGGGTGCTCCTCCTCCGAGGTGGGCCGTCGGGACTCCGTATAGTACGGCTCCCCTGGTCGTCGTCCGTTGGGGTAACCGCTGGCCCCACCTGGTGAGCTTTCCCTGGAACGTGGGGGCCTGCTGAATAGCTCCGAATCCCGGTCACTGGCGTCATCTTCGTCGTCTTCCAAGCGGTAGGAAGCTGACTGGGGCGACATCGGCAGATGATATTGTCGCCACCCGTCGGGTCGGGGGCTCCACAAGCCTCCGCGGAGTCCTGCGAACCGGGATCCTTCAGGAGCCTGGAAACAGTCATCTGTCTCCACCGAGCTACCGTCTGCTTCGCCGTCCGACGTGAGGAACTCACCCTCCATCGCTTCGTCGTCTCTGTCATGGTGACCCATCTCCATTTGGAAGACCTCCTTGTCGTTGGAGTCGTCCAACAACACAATTACTTCATCCATCTGAAACGGTAAACTAAACTTATTGGTATTGCCCCACCTCTTCGAGCTCCCTAACTGACGGTGTAGCTAACAAAGGACTCGGCCTTAATCTATTATAATGGTTATACAATGGTTACTCGACTGGTTATACAATGGTTATACAGTGGTTATACAATGGTAATACAGTGGTTATACAATGGTTATTAGACTAGTTGTTATACTATTCTGCGGCTGTATGCCGCTTACTGTATCGGGTCGTTCGGTCCGGCAATACTATCGTCGATCCTTTCCGGAGTGACTTCTGCGTAGTACGGTTTGAGCTGGGATATGTTGGCGATCCGTCGCCGTCGATCTCCGGGACGTTGCAGGCGTACCAAGTTCGGAGATGTGAACTTCGTAACGGTATAAGGGCCGTCGTACTTGGCAGCAAGTTTGGCGGCGAATCCCTCGGCTGCTTTCGATAAGGGATGCTGTCGCAGCCAAACTTGACCGCCGAGCGTGGGTCTCCATTCTCGCCTTCGTAAGTTATAATGTATCACCGAAACACCGGACTAGAGAGTTTCATTCAACGAGTGAATGAGTCGTTTGGGGGGGGTCACGCCGAAGGTTCTCATGGACGCCGGGAGAGAGAGAGAGTAATGGCGGAGTTGGTCGCGCCGTATCTTGCTCCTGGGTTAAAAATTCCACGGGCTGGACCTTGAAGCGAGGCCAAGCCAGACGAACGGTTTCGCGAGTATGGGAACGCCGGGTAGTCCCGCTGATCACTTCCGCAATCGAGACACGTAAGTCACTTTCCGCGCGCCGTAGGCCAAAAATTCACCGGGCTGGACCATCGGGCGAGGCCAAGCCAGGACACTATTTCGCGAGAGTAGGACCGGGGGGTTGCGTCGCGTGTAAGTCGTCTTCGACGTAACGGACGCCAAAAATCCACCTTCGGGCGAGGCCAAGCCGGGTAGGATTTGTCAGACGCGGGGGGAATTGGAGGAAAAAGGTTGGCGGTATGATTGACCAGTCGGGAATGATGTCCGCGCGCAGGTCACATGCACTACGAAGAGAAAAGCTATTGTACTAGACCGGACGGGCCGGGTGTCCGCGTACCGGCCGTCTACACTACTTGGGGAAAAGCTAGGGTACTAGACCAGACGGGCCGGGTGTCCGCGTGCCGGTCGCATGCGCTACGAGGAGGGAAGCTAGGGTACTAGACCAGACGGGCCGGGTGTCCACGTGCCGGTCGCATGCGCTACGAGGAGGAGAGCTAGAGTACTAGACCAGACGGGACTGATGTCCGCGTACGGGCCACATGCACTACGAGGAGGGGAATCTAAGATACTAGACCGAACGGGACGGGTGTCCACGTCGGGTCTCAAATGCTACGATGTGGGGAACCAAGGTACTAGACCAGACGGGCCGGGTGTCCGCGTACAGGTCTCAAATACTACGGGGAGGGAGGTTAGGATTCTAGACCAGACGGGACGGATGTCCGCGTACAGGCCACATGCACTACGAGGAAGGAAGCTAGGATACTACGAATAAAAATAATCTTTATTATTTTTCTAGGTTATTTTATTTATCTACTATCTTCCTACGAGTCCGCTACACCGTCTTTACTTAACGGAGAGGAATTTTGTGTACACTAACCTCAAAACACTAATCAGCCCACTCGTTCACTGACCGCGTGCCTTCGCGCGGTCGAGGCGTCACTCGGATTATCCGGCAAAATCGCTGCGGGAGACACGTCCGCTCCGTTTTACTGTTCCGGCACGAGAGCCCGCCCGCTCGATCGGTGTGTGACCACCTTCCCCACGCTCCCTTTTTCTCGTTTTCGGGATTTCTAGTATCTTCCTTAATTTCTAGTATTTTCCATTACTCACTAAATATCGGCTGGCGTTGCCACTCGGGTTCGGAACTTAGCTTAACTACGGCTTAATATTCAACTTATTATTTTTAATTCATTATGCGTCACTTACACCTATAACTTACATCCTACTAACTTAATATTTAATATTCATGATCAGTCGCTTACACCTATAACCTTATATACTGCCACTAAAAATTGTATCGTACACCTAGGTGTGTACGTTACACCCCCCCCTTTCTTGCCGTGGCGCGATACGGTATACTGGATCCGGTTAGTCTGACGTTAGACCCTGGGGTCGCACCTGGGTTCGGGGAGTCCTGCTTCCTGTACGGGTTCTACATCCCGCACCCGAACTTGGTTAGACGGAGAGGTCTGAGTACTCCGGCTAGACATTTTCGTCTTCTTGACCTGCTCCGCGACTGGGGATGTCTGAACCCCTAGAGAAACCGACACGGGGGGCACCACAGTACGTCGGGGCGGGGTCCTCGGTTGTCCTACCCTCTCGCCGACTGCCTTCTCGACATCATCGTCGGGATCTGCCACTCTGCGGTTTTCCAACGCCGGGGGCAGAGGCGGGGATGGCGGTTCGTCGACGTAGGGTCCCTCTGCAGGTAACCCCGGGACTTTGACCACCACCGAGCGGACGTCGATGCGCATAAACGAGACGTGTCCAGCGTACCGGCAGACCTGGTCTTCGGACGTGTGATGGTACGAATGTTCCACGTCCGGGAATCTTGGAGGACTGGGCCTTGGGTAACCTGGATGGCCTGACCGAGGGTCACGTCGGGTCCACGGGTGCTCCTCCTCCGAGGTGGGCCGTCGGGACTCCGTATAGTACGGCTCCCCTGGTCGTCGTCCGTTGGGGTAACCGCTGGCCCCACCTGGTGAGCTTTCCCTGGAACGTGGGGGCCTGCTGAATAGCTCCGAATCCCGGTCACTGGCGTCATCTTCGTCGTCTTCCAAGCGGTAGGAAGCTGACTGGGGCGACATCGGCAGATGATATTGTCGCCACCCGTCGGGTCGGGGGCTCCACAAGCCTCCGCGGAGTCCTGCGAACCGGGATCCTTCAGGAGCCTGGAAACAGTCATCTGTCTCCACCGAGCTACCGTCTGCTTCGCCGTCCGACGTGAGGAACTCACCCTCCATCGCTTCGTCGTCTCTGTCATGGTGACCCATCTCCATTTGGAAGACCTCCTTGTCGTTGGAGTCGTCCAACAACACAATTACTTCATCCATCTGAAACGGTAAACTAAACTTATTGGTATTGCCCCACCTCTTCGAGCTCCCTAACTGACGGTGTAGCTAACAAAGGACTCGGCCTTAATCTATTATAATGGTTATACAATGGTTACTCGACTGGTTATACAATGGTTATACAGTGGTTATACAATGGTAATACAGTGGTTATACAATGGTTATTAGACTAGTTGTTATACTATTCTGCGGCTGTATGCCGCTTACTGTATCGGGTCGTTCGGTCCGGCAATACTATCGTCGATCCTTTCCGGAGTGACTTCTGCGTAGTACGGTTTGAGCTGGGATATGTTGGCGATCCGTCGCCGTCGATCTCCGGGACGTTGCAGGCGTACCAAGTTCGGAGATGTGAACTTCGTAACGGTATAAGGGCCGTCGTACTTGGCAGCAAGTTTGGCGGCGAATCCCTCGGCTGCTTTCGATAAGGGATGCTGTCGCAGCCAAACTTGACCGCCGAGCGTGGGTCTCCATTCTCGCCTTCGTAAGTTATAATGTCTCGCCTGGTCTTGAGACGCTCGCTGAAGATTCGCTCGTACGATGTCGAAGATTCCTTTGAGGTGAGACGCCTTGTCTTCAGGACCTGTATGCACGACCGCCGATCCGGGGGTGAGTTTATCATACAGCATCGCAGGCAAGCGTGGTTCCCGTCCTTGAGTTAGGAACTCGGGGCTATACCCCGTCGAATCCGATATACTGCTATTGATCGCGAGGGATATCTCTGGCAGCATATTATCCCACGAACTCTGGTCGCCTTCCGACAGCTGGGATATCAGCGTCTTGACAGTGCGGTTGGTCCTTTTTGTGGGATTCTCTTGTGGACAATATGGAGCCGTGTACTGGACTTCTACGCCGAGCTTGGTGAAATAGTCTTTTAGGAAACGGCTTGTGAATTGGGTTCCATTGTCGCATACGAACTTCCGGGGAATGCCCACTCGTGCAAGTATGCGTTCCCGAAACGCTTTCTGCACTTGAGCTGCGGTGGCTTTCCGGAGTGGTATCAGTTCTACCCATTTCGAGAATACGTCGTGAAACACCAGAAGCATAGTATTTCCTTGTTTCGACCGGGGCAGTGGGCCTACAAAGTCTGCACAGAGAATGTCGAAAGGTTCACTGACGACCCGGGTTAGCATCTTACCTGCCGCTTTGGTTTGTTCCGTCTTAAACTTTTGACAAGATTCACAATGGCGAACATGGCGTTTCGCGTCGCGATACATACCGGGCCAGAAATACCTCTGGGTCAGACGCGTAATTGTTTTCCGGACTCCCAAGTGTCCTGCGGTCGGGGAATCGTGACACTCACGTAAGACGCGGTCTCTACGGGAAGTTGGCACACAGAGCTTCCACGGGAAGTAGTCCTCATCGTCATCTCGGTAGCCCAGGTTCCTGTAGAGCTGGTCGTTTTCGATCATGTAGTCAGCGAATTTCTCGGGTTCCTCCTGTATTTGGTCTTTCATCTTTTTGATCCAGTCGCAGTGGTCCTCGAGTTCGACAGCACCTTGCAGTACCTCACAAGGCTGTCGAGAAAGTGCGTCAGCCACGACGTTTAATTTACCTCGTCGATAGCGTACGTCGAATTGGAATTGCTGCAATTCTAGCGCCCAACGCGTTATTCGACCAGAAGGGTTCTCAATAGAATTTAGCCACTTGAGAGCTAGATGGTCAGTAACGACCTCGAATCGGTACCCTTCCAGGTAGCACCGCATCTTCCTGATTGCCCAGATTATGGCCAGACACTCTTTCTCCGTGGTAGTGTAATTCTGTTCCGCGGGGGTTAATCGACGGCTAGCGTATGCGATGACCTTCTCTTGACTTTCGGAGCCCTGTGATAAAACTACGCCCAAGCCGACGTCACTCGCGTCTGTTTGCAAAATGAACTTCTGGTCGAAATCCGGACAGCCTAATACGGGAGCAGTAGTCAGGCATCTTTTAATTTCTTCCAAGGCGGCTTGCTGTTCTGGTCCCCAGGTCCACTTCCGTCCTTTCTTTAGTAGTGCGGTCATCGGTTGCACGATAGTCGCGAAGCTAGGGGCAAATCGCCGATACCACGAGGCCATCCCGATCCATTGACGGAGTTCCTTTAAGTTAGAGGGGGCCTTCAACCCGTTGATCGCAGACACCTTCTCGGGATCAGTCTGAATTCCGTCACTGCTGATGACGTGGCCGAGGTAAACGAGTTTCTGCTTGAAAAAGCAACACTTCTTTGGATTTATCCTAAAATTCGCAGCCCGCAATCTGCGGAAAACTTTTGACAGATGAGTAAAGTGCTGTTCTTCTGTCGCGCTTATGATAATAATATCTTCTAGGTAAGCGAAGGCGACCGGTTCCATTTCCACGCCGATTACCCTATCCAGAGCGCGTTGAAACGTGGCGCTGGCAGAATGCAACCCGAAGGGCATGACCTTCCATTGATACAATCCTCTCCCAGGGACCGTGAACGCTGTATATTGGCGACTATCCCTAGCCATGGGAATTTGCCAATAGCCGTGCTTCAAGTCCAACGTGGAGATATATCGAGCGTGGCGTAATTTCTCCAGAATGTGATTGATTCTCGGGACTGGGTAGGCGTCGGGCACTGAGTGTGCGTCTAACTGACGGTAATCTACACACATGCGCCAATCACCAGTTTTCTTCTTGACCAAGTCCTACGAGTCCGCTACACCGTCTTTACTTAACGGAGAGGAATTTTGTGTACACTAACCTCAAAACACTAATCAGCCCACTCGTTCACTGACCGCGTGCCTTCGCGCGGTCGAGGCGTCACTCGGATTATCCGGCAAAATCGCTGCGGGAGACACGTCCGCTCCGTTTTACTGTTCCGGCACGAGAGCCCGCCCGCTCGATCGGTGTGTGACCACCTTCCCCACGCTCCCTTTTTCTCGTTTTCGGGATTTCTAGTATCTTCCTTAATTTCTAGTATTTTCCATTACTCACTAAATATCGGCTGGCGTTGCCACTCGGGTTCGGAACTTAGCTTAACTACGGCTTAATATTCAACTTATTATTTTTAATTCATTATGCGTCACTTACACCTATAACTTACATCCTACTAACTTAATATTTAATATTCATGATCAGTCGCTTACACCTATAACCTTATATACTGCCACTAAAAATTGTATCGTACACCTAGGTGTGTACGTTACACCCCCCCCTTTCTTGCCGTGGCGCGATACGGTATACTGGATCCGGTTAGTCTGACGTTAGACCCTGGGGTCGCACCTGGGTTCGGGGAGTCCTGCTTCCTGTACGGGTTCTACATCCCGCACCCGAACTTGGTTAGACGGAGAGGTCTGAGTACTCCGGCTAGACATTTTCGTCTTCTTGACCCGCTCCACGACTGGGGATGTCTGAACCCCTAGAGAAACCGACACGGGGGGCACCACAGTACGTCGGGGCGGGGTCCTCGGTTGTCCTACCCTCTCGCCGACTGCCTTCTCGACATCATCGTCGGGATCTGCCACTCTGCGGTTTTCCAACGCCGGGGGCAGAGGCGGGGATGGCGGTTCGTCGACGTAGGGTCCCTCTGCAGGTAACCCCGGGACTTTGACCACCACCGAGCGGACGTCGATGCGCATAAACGAGACGTGTCCAGCGTACCGGCAGACCTGGTCTTCGGACGTGTGATGGTACGAATGTTCCACGTCCGGGAATCTTGGAGGACTGGGCCTTGGGTAACCTGGATGGCCTGACCGAGGGTCACGTCGGGTCCACGGGTGCTCCTCCTCCGAGGTGGGCCGTCGGGACTCCGTATAGTACGGCTCCCCTGGTCGTCGTCCGTTGGGGTAACCGCTGGCCCCACCTGGTGAGCTTTCCCTGGAACGTGGGGGCCTGCTGAATAGCTCCGAATCCCGGTCACTGGCGTCATCTTCGTCGTCTTCCAAGCGGTAGGAAGCTGACTGGGGCGACATCGGCAGATGATATTGTCGCCACCCGTCGGGTCGGGGGCTCCACAAGCCTCCGCGGAGTCCTGCGAACCGGGATCCTTCAGGAGCCTGGAAACAGTCATCTGTCTCCACCGAGCTACCGTCTGCTTCGCCGTCCGACGTGAGGAACTCACCCTCCATCGCTTCGTCGTCTCTGTCATGGTGACCCATCTCCATTTGGAAGACCTCCTTGTCGTTGGAGTCGTCCAACAACACAATTAAACTTATTGGTATTGCCCCACCTCTTCGAGCTCCCTAACTGACGGTGTAGCTAACAAAGGACTCGGCCTTAATCTATTATAATGGTTATACAATGGTTACTCGACTGGTTATACAATGGTTATACAGTGGTTATACAATGGTAATACAGTGGTTATACAATGGTTATTAGACTAGTTGTTATACTATTCTGCGGCTGTATGCCGCTTACTGTATCGGGTCGTTCGGTCCGGCAATACTATCGTCGATCCTTTCCGGAGTGACTTCTGCGTAGTACGGTTTGAGCTGGGATATGTTGGCGATCCGTCGCCGTCGATCTCCGGGACGTTGCAGGCGTACCAAGTTCGGAGATGTGAACTTCGTAACGGTATAAGGGCCGTCGTACTTGGCAGCAAGTTTGGCGGCGAATCCCTCGGCTGCTTTCGATAAGGGATGCTGTCGCAGCCAAACTTGACCGCCGAGCGTGGGTCTCCATTCTCGCCTTCGTAAGTTATAATGTCTCGCCTGGTCTTGAGACGCTCGCTGAAGATTCGCTCGTACGATGTCGAAGATTCCTTTGAGGTGAGACGCCTTGTCTTCAGGACCTGTATGCACGACCGCCGATCCGGGGGTGAGTTTATCATACAGCATCGCAGGCAAGCGTGGTTCCCGTCCTTGAGTTAGGAACTCGGGGCTATACCCCGTCGAATCCGATATACTGCTATTGATCGCGAGGGATATCTCTGGCAGCATATTATCCCACGAACTCTGGTCGCCTTCCGACAGCTGGGATATCAGCGTCTTGACAGTGCGGTTGGTCCTTTTTGTGGGATTCTCTTGTGGACAATATGGAGCCGTGTACTGGACTTCTACGCCGAGCTTGGTGAAATAGTCTTTTAGGAAACGGCTTGTGAATTGGGTTCCATTGTCGCATACGAACTTCCGGGGAATGCCCACTCGTGCAAGTATGCGTTCCCGAAACGCTTTCTGCACTTGAGCTGCGGTGGCTTTCCGGAGTGGTATCAGTTCTACCCATTTCGAGAATACGTCGTGAAACACCAGAAGCATAGTATTTCCTTGTTTCGACCGGGGCAGTGGGCCTACAAAGTCTGCACAGAGAATGTCGAAAGGTTCACTGACGACCCGGGTTAGCATCTTACCTGCCGCTTTGGTTTGTTCCGTCTTAAACTTTTGACAAGACTCACAATGGCGAACATGGCGTTTCGCGTCGCGATACATACCGGGCCAGAAATACCTCTGGGTCAGACGCGTAATTGTTTTCCGGACTCCCAAGTGTCCTGCGGTCGGGGAATCGTGACACTCACGTAAGACGCGGTCTCTACGGGAAGTTGGCACACAGAGCTTCCACGGGAAGTAGTCCTCATCGTCATCTCGGTAGCCCAGGTTCCTGTAGAGCTGGTCGTTTTCGATCATGTAGTCAGCGAATTTCTCGGGTTCCTCCTGTATTTGGTCTTTCATCTTTTTGATCCAGTCGCAGTGGTCCTCGAGTTCGACAGCACCTTGCAGTACCTCACAAGGCTGTCGAGAAAGTGCGTCAGCCACGACGTTTAATTTACCTCGTCGATAGCGTACGTCGAATTGGAATTGCTGCAATTCTAGCGCCCAACGCGCTATTCGACCAGAAGGGTTCTCAATAGAATTTAGCCACTTGAGAGCTAGATGGTCAGTAACGACCTCGAATCGGTACCCTTCCAGGTAGCACCGCATCTTCCTGATTGCCCAGATTATGGCCAGACACTCTTTCTCCGTGGTAGTGTAATTCTGTTCCGCGGGGGTTAATCGACGGCTAGCGTATGCGATGACCTTCTCTTGACTTTCGGAGCCCTGTGATAAAACTACGCCCAAGCCGACGTCACTCGCGTCTGTTTGCAAAATGAACTTCTGGTCGAAATCCGGACAGCCTAATACGGGAGCAGTAGTCAGGCATCTTTTAATTTCTTCCAAGGCGGCTTGCTGTTCTGGTCCCCAGGTCCACTTCCGTCCTTTCTTTAGTAGTGCGGTCATCGGTTGCACGATAGTCGCGAAGCTAGGGGCAAATCGCCGATACCACGAGGCCATCCCGATCCATTGACGGAGTTCCTTTAAGTTAGAGGGGGCCTTCAACCCGTTGATCGCAGACACCTTCTCGGGATCAGTCTGAATTCCGTCACTGCTGATGACGTGGCCGAGGTAAACGAGTTTCTGCTTGAAAAAGCAACACTTCTTTGGATTTATCCTAAAATTCGCAGCCCGCAATCTGCGGAAAACTTTTGACAGATGAGTAAAGTGCTGTTCTTCTGTCGCGCTTATGATAATAATATCTTCTAGGTAAGCGAAGGCGACCGGTTCCATTTCCACGCCGATTACCCTATCCAGAGCGCGTTGAAACGTGGCGCTGGCAGAATGCAACCCGAAGGGCATGACCTTCCATTGATACAATCCTCTCCCAGGGACCGTGAACGCTGTATATTGGCGACTGTCCCTAGCCATGGGAATTTGCCAATAGCCGTGCTTCAAGTCCAACGTGGAGATATATCGAGCGTGGCGTAATTTCTCCAGAATGTGATTGATTCTCGGGACTGGGTAGGCGTCGGGCACTGAGTGTGCGTCTAACTGACGGTAATCTACACACATGCGCCAATCACCAGTTTTCTTCTTGACCAATACGATGGGAGCGCTGTGCGGGCTTCTGGAGGGTTCGATGGCCCCGTCACGGAGCAGTTCGTCTACTTGGGCATCGATGACATGTTGCATCGCGGGGTTCCGGGGATAATACCTTTGTTTCACGGGCTTGTCGTCGCGCATGACGATAGTGTGCTCGGCGACGTGAGACACCCCATGCAGCTTCTCGAATAAGGCCAGTTCCCGATCGATGAAGCTTTGTTGCGCTGGACTCAATAGTGTGCTCTGTCGCTGTCCGTCGTTTTCTACCGTCCCCATCCTAATGGGCGCGCCGGCATTGATGTTCGGAGTCATGGCTCGCGTAGGAATAGGACTGGGTGTCTCTGCTTCTTCCGGCCTGGCAGTTCCCAAATGGGCACCAACCGCAACAGGGTGTACCGTTTTCTCCTGGTTGCCCCGCGCCTTTATAATTACTGGCTGTAAGAGAGGGTCTCCAGCCGCTTGGGCTTCATTTTGCAAGTCGAGGGTAGCTCGACCACATCGCACCTGAGTTCCCGCTACTTTGAGGAAGTCCATTCCAAGTATTACACGATCTAACATGGTGGGCATTACTAACATGGGTAGAGCACCGTAGTGCCGACCAACGTAACCGAGGTTCGCCAGAGCTTCGTCACATCCAGACATGACCGATCGGCCAATGCTATTCTAGTGACAACATCCTGTAACTCGTCTGCCCTTGCGGCCAGTCGAGTAAAACTTTCACTGACGAAACTCCTCGATGCCCCTGTATCAATGGTGGCGTCCACACGTTGTCCTCCGACTTCTATCGCTGCTGTGATGAGACCGTCGTGTAATCTCAACGGGGGTTTTACTGGGGTCGGGTTGCTGCTCCGTTCGTCTCCGCCGCACCCGGGTTCCGGCGGAGGTGTTCTCCGTTTCCCGACACATTTCGACGGCAACATTCTATAGTTAAAACTCCCACAGTCCCAACAGAAGTTGAGGTTCTTCTTGCTTCCTGTCCATGGTTGCTTTTGGCTCGCGTCGAGTCGTCTCGAGTTGTTTGACACTCTCATATTCTGTGGCCATATGGGTCAACTGTGTCAAAGTCGCGAATTCTCTGCGTTTAATATACAGTCGGTATTCTGGAGCCATGTTTTCATATGCCCGGTACAATTCTTCCACTTCTCGATAACCGGCTTGCTGCATCTTGGTTCTGAGCTCGATCAAGTAGGTCTTGAAAGGCTCTCCTCTCCGCTGCACGTGGGTCCGTATCTCATCTTCCAACCGCTCGAAATATCGAGGTGGTAGGAAGAAGTCGAGGAATTCCCTCCTGAAAGTTTCCCATGAGGCCGACTGTAGGTGGCTCGTGCGAAACCACCGTGCCGCCGGGCCCTCCAAGATCTCTGACATAACGCGGGGTACCTCCTCTGGATTTATCCTGTAAGTCGTCATCTTTTCCTCGAGCGCGGCGATGAGAGTCAACGGATCCGAACTCCCATTGAACCGTAAATTCCATTTGTGCATCTTCTCGGGGAGCAGATGTTGAGTTGGAGCCGTGCTGCTCCGTGTGTCTTGTCCTTGTAGATCGGCGGGTAAGCGGGCGTCTACCGGTGGCATCCAGGTACCGTGCGTCGATCCTAAGTGGATCCCTCGATGACGGGCTGGAGTCCCGATCGATGTGTGAGACTGTCCCGTCTCACCGTTCCTGCCTGGAGGGTTCGGACTTGGGGCCCGGCTACTATATTGCTGTTGCAACTGAGCCAGTCGGTCCCACACACTTTGTGGGAACGACCCTGTGTTGACGAGGTTGGCGAATACCTTCCTGGTCTCCTCGACGGTTCCGTCGGCTTTAAAACCAAACTCCAGGGCGAGAGAGCTGAGTTCGTCTTTTCGGCGAGCGTATATCCAGCGGACTCCTATACCTGGATTCTTAACAAAATCGGCTTCTTCGTACTCACCATCAGATTCCTTAGGGTTACTCATCGTTGGTTATCCTCTTCGAGTAGTTTGGTGCTAACTTCCTTCTCAAGTCTTCTATATTCTTCCGGAGATCGGATGTGAACGGTTCGGGTGACTCTACCCTTCTTTTTCTTCAGTGGGTCTTTAAGCCACTTGGGTGATTCTCTAGCTAGTCTCGGTGTCCCTGCTCGGGCGCCACTTGTAAGGATGCTCTCTGGCCGGAATACAGATCTCAGTCAGATCCAGGAGTCCTTTACAAGAAATTTGTAAATCACCGAAACGCCGGACTAGAGAGATTCATTCAACGAGTGAATGAGTCGTTTGGGGGGGTCACGCCGAAGGTTCTCATGGACGCCGGGAGAGAGAGAGTAATGTCGGAGTTGGTCGCGCCGTATCTTGCTCCTGGGTTAAAAATTCCACGGGCTGGACCTTGGGGCGAGGCCAAGCCAGACGAACGGTTTCGCGAGTATGGGAACGCCGGGTAGTCCCGCTGATCACTTCCGCGATTGAGACACGAAAGTCACTTTCCGCGCGCCGTAGGCCAAAAATTCACCGGGCTGGACCTTCGGGCGAGGCCAAGTCAGGACACTATTTCGCGAAAGTAGGACCGGGGGGTTGCGTCGCGTGTAAGTCGTCTTCGACGTAACGGACGCCAAAAATCCACCTTCGGGCGAGGCCAAGCCGGGTAGGATTTGTCAGACGCGGGGGGAATTGGAGGAAAAAGGTTGGCGGTATGATTGACCAGTCGGGAATGATGTCCTATTGTACTAGACCGGATGGGCCGGGTGTCCCTGTACCGGCCGCCTACACTACGTGGGGAAAAGCTAGGGTACTAGACCAGACGGGCCGGGTGTCCGCGTGCCATCGCATGCGCTACGAGGAGGGAAGCTAGGGTACTAGACCAGACGGGCCGATGTGGGGAACCAAGATATTAGACCAGACGGGCCGGGTGTCCGCGTACAGGTCTCAAATACTACGGGTGGGAGGTTAGGATACTAGACCAGACGGGACAGATGTCCGCGTACAGGCCACATGCACTACGAGGAAGGAAGCTAGGATACTACGAATAAAAAGAATCACGACCGGGGAATTCAATCATTTACTTCTCTTTATTATTTTTCTAGGTTATTTTATTTATCTACTATCAGGTTGGCGAATGCCTTCCTGGTCTCCTCGACGGTACCGTTGGCTTTAAAACCAAACTCCAGGGCGAGAGAGCTGAGTTCGTCTTTTCGGCGAGCGTATATTTAGCGGACTCCTATACCTGGATTCTTAATAAAATCGGCTTCTTCGTACTCAACGTCGGATTTCTTGGGGTTACTCATTGTTTGTTGTCCTTTTCGATTTAGTTTAGTGTTGACTTCCTTCTCAAGTCTTCTAGGTCCTTCCAGCGATCGGATGTGAACGGTTCGGGTGACTCTACCCTTCTTTTTCTTCAGTGGGTCTTTAAGCCACTTGGGTGATTCTCTAGCTAGTCTCGGTGTCCCTGCTCGGGCGCCACTTGTAAGATGCTCTCTGGCCGGAATACAGATCTCAGTCAGATCCAGGAGTCCTTTATTCATTCAACGAGTGAATGAGTCGACGAGTGAATGAGTCGTTTGGGGGGGTCACGCCGAAGGTTCTCATGGACGCCGGGAGAGAGAGAGTAATGTCGGAGTTGGTCGCGCCGTATCTTGCTCCTGGGTTAAAAATTCCACGGGCTGGACCTTGGGGCGAGGCCAAGCCAGACGAACGGTTTCGCGAGTATGGGAACGCCGGGTAGTCCCGCTGATCACTTCCGCGATTGAGACACGAAAGTCACTTTCCGCGCGCCGTAGGCCAAAAATTCACCGGGCTGGACCTTCGGGCGAGGCCAAGTCAGGACACTATTTCGCGAAAGTAGGACCGGGGGGTTGCGTCGCGTGTAAGTCGTCTTCGACGTAACGGACGCCAAAAATCCACCTTCGGGCGAGGCCAAGCCGGGTAGGATTTGTCAGACGCGGGGGGAATTGGAGGAAAAAGGTTGGCGGTATGATTGACCAGTCGGGAATGATGTCCTATTGTACTAGACCGGACGGGCCGGGTGTCCGCGTACCGGCCGCCTACACTACTTGGGGAAAAGCTAGGGTACTAGACCAGACGGGCCGGGTGTCCGCGTGCCGGTCGCATGCGCTACGATGAGGGAAGCTAGGGTACTAGACCAGACGGGCCGATGTGGGGAACCAAGATATTAGACCAGACGGGCCGGGTGTCCGCGTACAGGTCTCAAATACTACGGGTGGGAGGTTAGGATACTAGACCAGACGGGACAGATGTCCGCGTACAGGCCACATGCACTACGAGGAAGGAAGCTAGGATACTACGAATAAAAAGAATCACGACCGGGGAATTCAATCATTTACTTCTCTTTATTATTTTTCTAGGTTATTTTATTTATCTACTATCAGGTTGGCGAATGCCTTCCTGGTCTCCTCGACGGTACCGTTGGCTTTAAAACCAAACTCCAGGGCGAGAGAGCTGAGTTCGTCTTTTCGGCGAGCGTATATTTAGCGGACTCCTATACCTGGATTCTTAATAAAATCGGCTTCTTCGTACTCACCGTCGGATTTCTTGGGGTTACTCATTGTTTGTTGTCCTTTTCGATTTAGTTTAGTGTTGACTTCCTTCTCAAGTCTTCTAGGTCCTTCCAGCGATCGGATGTGAACGGTTCGGGTGACTCTACCCTTCTTTTTCTTCAGTGGGTCTTTAAGCCACTTGGGTGATTCTCTAGCTAGTCTCGGTGTCCCTGCTCTGGCGCCACTTGTAAGGATGCTCTCAGGCCGGAATACAGATCTCAGTCAGATCCAGGAGTCCTTTACAAGAAATTTGTAAATCACCGAAACGCCGGACTAGAGAGATTCATTCAACGAGTGAATGAGTCGTTTGGGGGGGTCACGCCGAAGGTTCTCATGGACGCCGGGAGAGAGAGAGTAATGTCGGAGTTGGTCGCGCCGTATCTTGCTCCTGGGTTAAAAATTCCACGGGCTGGACCTTGGGGCGAGGCCAAGCCAGACGAACGGTTTCGCGAGTATGGGAACGCCGGGTAGTCCCGCTGATCACTTCCGCGATTGAGACACGAAAGTCACTTTCCGCGCGCCGTAGGCCAAAAATTCACCGGGCTGGACCTTCGGGCGAGGCCAAGCCAGGACACTATTTCGCGAAAGTAGGACCGGGGGGTTGCGTCGCGTGTAAGTCGTCTTCGACGTAACGGACGCCAAAAATCCACCTTCGGGCGAGGCCAAGCCGGGTAGGATTTGTCAGACGCGGGGGGAATTGGAGGAAAAGGTTGGCGGTATGATTGACCAGTCGGGAATGATGTCCTATTGTACTAGACCGGACGGGCCGGGTGTCCGCGTACCGGCCGCCTACACTACGTGGGGAAAAGCTAGGGTACTAGACCAGACGGGCCGGGTGTCCGCGTGCCGGTCGCATGCGCTACGAGGAGGGAAGCTAGGGTACTAGACCAGACGGGCCGATGTGGGGAACCAAGATATTAGACCAGACGGGCCGGGTGTCCGCGTACAGGTCTCAAATACTACGGGTGGGAGGTTAGGATACTAGACCAGACGGGACGGATGTCCGCGTACAGGCCACATGCACTACGAGGAAGGAAGCTAGGATACTACGAATAAAAAGAATCACGACCGGGGAATTCAATCATTTACTTCTCTTTATTATTTTCTAGGTTATTTTATTTATCTACTATCAGGTTGGCGAATGCCTTCCTGGTCTCCTCGACGGTACCGTTGGCTTTAAAACCAAACTCCAGGGCGAGAGAGCTGAGTTCGTCTTTTCGGCGAGCGTATATTTAGCGGACTCCTAAACCTGGATTCTTAATAAAATCGGCTTCTTCGTACTCACCGTCGGATTTCTTGGGGTTACTCATTGTTTGTTGTCCTTTTCGATTTAGTTTAGTGTTGACTTCCTTCTCAAGTCTTCTAGGTCCTTCCAGCGATCGGATGTGAACGGTTCGGGTGACTCTTCCCTTCTTTTTCTTCAGTGGGTCTTTAAGCCACTTGGATGATTCTCTAGCTAATCTCGGTGTCCCTGTTCGGGCGCCACTTTTAAGGATGCTCTCTGGCCGGGGTACAGATCTCAGTCAGATCCAGGAGTCCTTTACAAGAAATTTGTAAATCACCGACACACCGGACTAGAGAGTTTCATTCAACGAGTGAATGAGTCGTTTGGGGGGTCACGCCGAAGGTTCTCGTGGACGTCGAGAGAGAGAGAGAGTAATGTCCGAGTTGATCGCGCCGCATCTTGCTCCAGAGTTAAAAATCCCACGGGCTGGACCTTGGGGCGAGGCCAAGCCAGGCGAACGATTTCACGAGGGTGGGAACGCCGTGTGATCCCGCTGGTCACTTCCGCGATTTGGACACTAAGCCGTTTTCCGCGTGCCGGAGGCCAAAAATCCACCGGGCTGGACCTTCGGGCGAGGTCAAGCCGGGACACTATTTCGCGAGAGTGGGGCCGGCAGGGGACGTCACGCGCAAGTCGTTTTCCACGTATCGGAGGTCAAAAATCCACCGGGCTGGACCTTCGGGCGAGGCCAAGCCGGGTAGGATTTGTCGGACGTGGGGGGGATTGAAGGGAAAAGGATGGCGGTATGGTCGACCAGTCGGGAACGATGTCCGCGCACAGGTCACTAACACTAAGAAGAGGAAAGCTAGGTTACTAGACCAGACGGGCCGGGTGTCCGCGTGCCGGTCGCATGCGCTACTAGGAGGAAAGCTAGGGTACTAGACCAGACGGGCCGGGTGTCCGCGTACAGGTCTCAAATACTACGGGGAGGGAAGCTAGGATACTAGACCAGACGGGACGGATGTCCGCGTACCGGTCTCAAATACTACGGGGAGGGAAGCTAGGATACTAGACCAGACGGGCCGGGTGTCCGCGTACAGGTCTCAAATACTACGGGGAGGGAAGCTAGGATACTAGACCAGACGGGCCGGGTGTCCACGTACAGGTCTCAAATACTACGGGAGGGAAGCTAGGATACTAGACCAGACGGGACGGACGACTACGAACAAAAGAATCACAAACGAGGGATTTCACTTTTACTTCTTCTCTTTATTTTTTTTTCTAGATTATTTTATTTATCAAATACCCTCCTACAAGTCCGCTACACCGTCTTTACTTAACGGAGAGGAATTTTGTGTACACTAACCTCAAAAAACTAATCAGCCCACTCGTTCACTGACCGCGTGCCTTCGCGCGGTCGAGGCGTCACTCGGATTATCCGGCAAAATCGCTGCGGGAGACACGTCCGCTCCGTTTTACTGTTCCGGCACGAGAGCCCGCCCGCTCGATCGGTGTGTGACCACCTTCCCCACGCTCCCTTTTTCTCGTTTTCGGGATTTCTAGTATCTTCCTTAATTTCTAGTATTTTCCATTACTCACTAAATATCGGCTGGCGTTGCCACTCGGGTTCGGAACTTAGCTTAACTACGGCTTAATATTCAGTTTCAACTTATTATTTATTATTCATTATGCGTCACTTACACCTATAACTTACATCCTACTAACTTAATATTTAATATTCATGATCAGTCGCTTACACCTATAACCTTACATACTACCACTAAAAATTGTATCGTACACCTAGGTGTGTACGTTACAAGCGTTAGGAAGACCATCATCAGAATCTCGCAGAAGTACTAATGGCCAGGGATGATTCGGGATGTGCGACGACAGCGACAACAAACTGGAAAGATGCTAACGAGACACGTCAGCGAACCCTATGGCATACTGCCCCGCTCAAAAGAGGGGAATACCACGCTCCTCATCTTTTTGGACATACCCCTACGAAAGGCAACCACGGCGACTCTGATAGGAGCCTTCCGCGAACGGATCATCAGCCACTTTGGAGCTCCGAGGAAACTGGTGTGCGATAACGGTTCACAGTTCAGCAGTAAGGCGTTCAAGGACTTCCTCAAGGAAACGGGAGTGGAACCCCAATTCACCGCCCCATACTGCCTACGAGAGAATCCGACCGAACGCGCGAATCGCACAGTCAAGACGATGATCGCTCAGTACGTGGAGAATGGACAGAACACCTGGCACAGTTTGCTACCAGCACTGTCACTCGCGATCAACACAATAGTCTCGGAATCGACCGGGTATAACCCTGCCTTTCTCCTACAAGCTCGAACCACGGCTACCCGGATCCTGGTGATCCGTGACCCCCGGAATTGCAACATCGCCCCAGAGCCCATCGGAGAGAGCGGATCGCTTGAGGGAGGTGCAGAACAACCTACAAAAAGCCAGCCAAGAACAGGGGAGGCATTGTAACATGCGTCGTCGAACCTGGAAGCCCGAAATGGGATCACTGGTCCTCGTGCGGCAACATCATCTGTCGAAAGCAGCAAAAGGGTTCGCAGCGAAGCTCGCCCCGAAGTTCGACGGACCGTATAAAGTGGTCGTTTTACCTTTGCCTAACGTCGTCCCAATACACCCGGTCAGCGGAAGGGGCGACTCGCAAATATTGGAGACTTATAAGCGTTCCATTCTTCTTCCACAGGTAACACCCATTGTGATACTGCTTGCATCGGCGCTGCTGAAGGGCCTGTTGTGCACTGCTTGGCGTCGGCACTGCGGAAGGACCGATTGTGCACTCCTTGGCGTCGTCGTGTCTCGGCGTTCGAGTATGTCGGGTTCTTAGTGTTCTGGGACGTTTAGCTTCGTTAGCTTCGAGCTGCCAGGCATCGTTAGTTTGACCTGCCGTTTATTCCGTATCGGTTCCTGGTCGGAAGCCGGAAACGTGACTTCTGGGAGGAACTCACTGAGATGGGCCGGAATTACGCAAACCGTGCCGGGCTCAGTGATCACGACCGGGCCTGGTGATCTTCTCCAGGTCGTAGAGCCAACTTAAGCACTATCAAGACTTTCTTCCAGAACACTTACACGGATATTCATCCTTGGTGATGTTTTCTCGAAGCTCGTCGGAACGCAAGTGACTGTCGTTGTACTTAGTTTTAATAGTTGTTGTGACGGTGGGCCGGGGGAGTCTCTCAACATTATATGTCCGCATCTACCAGGAGCCCTATCAATGCCTCGAGGAAGGACGCGGTGGTCATTCACCCTATGTCGAGGATGCCAGCGACAACGAGAACGAGGATGCGTACGACGGCGATCGCCAGGAAGGCGCGGCACACTTTATGTACACGGGCGAGGACCGTTGCGGGTACCACAGGGAGCTGGGAAAGGATTCAGGTAGAACCACCGTGTCGGCCACCCGATAACCCGATCGTGACATTCCCGCCGTCCCCCGTACGCCTGTACATCATGAAGCCAGACGAGACCGAGGTAGCCGAGGACTTTGGAGTCCAGACGGAACTCCCCGTCGACCTCACCTGCACGCAGGACGAAGAGATGGAGAAGATGCTGAGAAGATGCCTCGGGATGGCCCCATCGTACCGGCGATTCGTGCCCAACTTCGCCTCAGTGGTCCAGCCGGAGCAAAAGAATGCCTTCGATCTCCGTGCTGGCATGCACCCTTCAAGTTGGCACTCCAGACTGACGCCAGCAACTACGGACTCGGGGGAACTAACCCAGGAGATCGACGGCCAGGATCGAGTCATTGCCTACGTCAGCAAGCTCGATGCCGCAGAGTTGAATTACTCGCCCACAGAAAAAGAATGCTTGGCCATTTCTGGGGAATACGGAAATTGCGATGCTACCTCGAAGGCTATAGGTTCGACGTAATCACCGACCACCTGGCCCTGAAATAGCTTTACCAAAAAGAAAACCCAAACTCCTTAGAACTCCAGCAATATCAATACAACGTACATTGCCGCCGCGGAAAGTATAACGTTAGCCGACGCTCTATCCCGACAAACTCTGGAACACTTACAGAGCACTCACGCACTTACGCAAGGCGATTTTTGGTCTTGGAAAATTTCTCGGACCCTTGGTGGAGGAGCCAGTTATAGCATACCTGGTTGTTGAGAGCTCGTACATTTTCTCCACAAAGGGAACACCTTGGATTCGCAGTTCACAGGCACTGTTTGCCAGGTGTTGGGCTGCTTGTTTTGCCTCTAGGCCTCCCACTCGTTCCAGTCCGCCACCTCCCGGTCCAGCCGCTCTGAGAGCGAAGATCCACCACGTCGCACTCCAAATTAGTGACTCGGGTAAACATCTCCTTAAACTTTGATGTGTTCGATGTGTGGTTAGTTAATAAAGAACTCATGCCAATGGTTCTGAAGCGGAGATGGAAGCGACTCATCCCATTCTAATGGAGAAGAATCGATTGGGAATCTCTAGCGGCTGTGATAATTGGAGTTGTAAACCCTAAAGGATCATATAATTGAGCGACTGTGGAGAAAAGAGATCGTTTGGTAAATATATTATTTATTTGGAATTTAATTTTAAAGCCAAAATAATCACGATTAAGGTCCAATAGAGGCCTAAGGTTTTGACAGACTCCGGATTGTCAAATTTCAAAATGCTAGAGTTGGATAGATGTTCCGGAGGAATACCTCTCAGAAGCGATTGATGATTTGCAGACCAATTAGTTTGTCTCGAATGACTAGACCTCCGACTGTGATAGAATGACCGCTCTGCACGTCATCTACATAGATCTATTTTCAAAGAACATTTTCTGTAAGAGGATACGCAATTTTCAGCCAGTCGATCGGCATGACTGAGGCATCTTTTGGATGCATATACATCTTTATATCCATTGAATGTCTACTGCAAATACGAATTTGTGAAGCCGCCAGTTCATAAGAACTCCTGCCACATCATTCTGAGGTCTGAGAGAACTTTTTGTTTTTTCATCCGCATGGCTTCTTTGAAAATTTGGTAGTTCTCTCTTAAAGCTGCTTATTAACATAAATTACAGCATCAGAGTTGAAGAAGGGTGAGTGGTGATCTTCTCATTTCACAATAATCACGGGATCCATAAGCGCTTTTTCGTGATTTGCGGGCTCGGAAAACTTCTCGGACCCTTGGTGGAGGAGCCAGTTGCAGGTTACAGCATAGCTGGTTGTAGAGAGCTCGTACATATTCTCCCTCTTGGTAAGTTAACAAAAAAATCATGCCAATGATTTTGAAGAGGAGATGGAAGCGGCTCATCCCATTCTAATGGTGAATGGTTTCCGTCTTCGCGTTGAATTCGTGATTTCCAAACTTCTTTGAGGATCGGTTTAGCGGTTGTGATAACTGGAGTTATAAGACCTAAAGGGTCAAATAATCGAGCGACTGTGGAGAAAAGAAATCGATTGGTAAACATAGAATCTACAGAATCCTGATTATAAAATTCTAAATGTCTAGACTATGGAATTCCCGCTCTGCCCGTAATCTACAAAGATCGAAAATCATTTTCTGCAAGAGAATACGTGCTTCTTTTATCTTGAGCTAATAACGCGTATTTTTAGCCAGTCGGTCGTGTTCATCTCGCCAGAAGATTCGTTGAAATTGGCCATCTTCTGGATGCATGTCAATACATCTTTACATCGTTTGAATGTCTACTGCCAATACGTATTTGTGAAGACGCCAGTTCATAAGAACTCCTGCCAGATCGTTCTGAAGTACGGGTCTGGTAAATAAGATATCATTTAAGGGGCTTCCATTGGAGGTTTTGCAGGATGCGTCAAACACGATCCTCCGTTTTGTCGTGATGCTTTCTTCCTTTAGCACTGCGTGATGTGGAAGGGTACAAAAAGTTTTGCTGCTGTTTGATTGTTGCTCCTCTGTCGTTGTAATTTTGATTTCTTGGCCTAAATGCAATTTGTCGTGACTTACCCAGAACTTGTGAGGGGTCAAACAAACACTTAAATGTTATCCGCACCATGTACTTGCCATTTTCATGTCGTATGTGCGTTTTTTGAAGTGATTTTTGCACCGTTCTTTTTCTGGGGTTAGACTTCGCGTAGAACTAAGTTGATAAATGTCGAAGAATTTTTGTACCAGCTTTTCCAAATTTGCAAGATGGCATCTGATAGCCGTCAAGTGTGTTAATTGAGTTGACCTGACCGAAAACAATCCAGCCAAGCTTGTTTCGCTGGGCAATCGGTTGCTGCTCGAGTACTTTGCGAAGTTTCGGAAGCATAGTTGTGAAATTATGATCAATCCGGTTTTATTCTGGCTCCGAGAAACGGATTTAGGTGTTGATGCCCGTGGATGAGTTTTGTGACCATCCGATAGCAGATAATCATCGCCCAATATCCCGATTACCCAAAGCGGGATTATCGTGATCGTCCGACCTGGTCACACTAACCGGAGCCTATATAATCGGAGACACAGCCCCAGACCAGAAACATCACCAAGGAGGAATATCCGGGTAAGTGTTCTGGCAGAAAGTCTTGGTAGTGGTGGTGAATCCGTAAGAGTTCGATTTTAAGTCGGCTCTTGGGTAAGCTGTGGAAAGTTCATATGGTGCATTACCTGCAACCTGGGATTATTGTATCGGTGAACAATCAAATTCCACGCGGTAAGGTAGCTGTCCTCATCGCAATCCATGAGCAATGCTTGCTTTAAAAAATAAAACGCACGTTTGATAGCGCAGTGTTTTTGTGACTGAGCTCAAATTTTCCAAAATATTTTGGTACCGGCAGTTTTGGCAGCTGCACTGTATTGCTCATGTTATGTTCTTGGCCTGTCGATAAAATTCCTGATGAATTTTCTGACGACGACAGGGAACGTCAGGAAGATCACGACCAGGAGACGAGGGATTCCCGATAAGGAGACCGAGACCCAGGGGTATCAACTAATCAATCAGGACTACAAGGAACGTGGCTGCAAGACTAATCCGCAGGTCCAAGCGTGCATTGGCGAACAGCTAGCACGATTTGAAGGATTGGCCGGAGTAGCAAACATAGAGGAGCACCGGATCACCATGAGGGATGACCGTCCGATTAAACAACGACATTTCCCAAAGAACCCTGCCATGCAGCGGATCATAGACGAACAAGTGGACGCGTTGCTGGAGCAGGGATTTATCGAACCGTCGCGTAGCCCGCACAGTGCCCCTTTGGTTCTGGTCCGGAAAAAAACCGGCCAGTGGCGCATGTGCATGGACTACCGGCAACTAAACGCAAAAAATGGACAATCTGCGCAAAGTCTTTGAAAGATTGAGGAAAGCCAACCTTCAACCATCAACAAGGAAAAGTGCTCATTCTTCAAAAGGAAACTAACCTACCTCGGACATGTGATCAGTGACCAGGGCATTCACACCGACCCGGAGAAGGTAGCCGCCGTACAAAACCTGAGCCCTCCCACGAGCTAACGGGAGTTAAGGAGATGCCTCGGGATGGCCCCATCGCACGGGTGATTCGTGCCCAAATCGCCTCAGTGGTTCAGCCGGAGGAACAGAGTGACTTCGATTTCCTGAAAAGTTTACTGACAGACGCACCCGTGCTGGCATGCACCCTTCAAGATGACACTCCAGAATGACGCCAGCAACTACGGACTCGGGAGAGTTCTAACCCAGGAGATCGACGGCCAGGAACGAGTCGTTGCCTACGTCAGCCGCAAGCTCGATGCCGCGGAGTTGAATTACTCGCCCACAGAAAAAAAATGCTTGGCCGTTGTCTGGGGAATACGGAAATTGCGACGCTACCTCGAAGGCTGGAAAGATTGCAGCAATATCAATTCGACATACACTACGGCCGCGGAAAGTATAACGTTAGCCGACGCTCTACCCGACAACCTCTGGAGCACTTACAGAGACTTACGCAAGGCGAGCACCAGGGCAAGTGGCTGCAAAGAGATATGAAGGACGTCCGGGACGATTCACATAAGTTCCCCGAATTCATCATTGAAAACGGAGAACTATATCGCCTTCTCGGCCACCGTCCAGAGCACCAGGACTACGTAACGTAGCAGCCGAACATCGAGCCCAAATCGTATACGAATGCCATGATGCACCCACAGCCGGACATCTTAGCGTGTAAGGATGGTCTCTGGCCGGGGTACAGATCTCAGTCAGATCCAGGAGTCCTTTACAAGAAATTTGTAAATCACCGAAACACCGGACTAGAGAGTTTCATTCAACGAGTGAATGAGTCGTTTGGGGGGGGTCACGCCGAAGGTTCTCATGGACGCCGGGAGAGAGAGAGAGTAATGTCGGAGTTGATCGCGCCGTATCTTGCTCCTGGGTTAAAAATTCCACGGGCTGGACCTTGAAGCGAGGCCAAGCCAGACGAACGGTTTCGCGAGTATGGGAACGCCGGGTAGTCCCGCTGATCACTTCCGCAATCGAGACACGTAAGTCACTTTCCGCGCGCCGTAGGCCAAAATTCACCGGGCTGGACCATCGGGCGAGGCCAAGCCAGGACACTATTTCGCGAGAGTAGGACCGGGGGGTTGCGTCGCGTGTAAGTCGTTTTCGACGTATCGGACGCCAAAAATCCACCGGGCTGGACCTTCGGGCGAGGCCAAGCCGGGTAGGATTTGTCAGACGCGGGGGGAATTGGAGGAAAAAGGTTGGCGGTATGATTGACCAGTCGGGAATGATGTCCGCGCGCAGGTCACATGCACTACGAAGAGAAAAGCTATTGTACTAGACCGGACGGGCCGGGTGTCCGCGTACCGGCCGTCTACACTACTTGGGGAAAAGCTAGGGTACTAGACCAGACGGGCCGGGTGTCCGCGTGCCGGTCGCATGCGCTACGAGGAGGGAAGCTAGGGTACTAGACCAGACGGGCCGGGTGTCCACGTGCCGGTCGCATGTGCTACGAGGAGGAGAGCTAGAGTACTAGACCAGACGGGACTGATGTCCGCGTACGGGCCACATGCACTACGAGGAGGGGAATCTAAGATACTAGACCGAACGGGACGGGTGTCCACGTCGGGTCTCAAATGCTACGATGTGGGGAACCAAGGTACTAGACCAGACGGGCCGGGTGTCCACGTGCCGGTCGCATGTGCTACGAGGAGGAGAGCTAGAGTACTAGACCAGACGGGACTGATGTCCGCGTACGGGCCACATGCACTACGAGGAGGGGAATCTAAGATACTAGACCGAACGGGACGGGTGTCTACGTCGGGTCTCAAATGCTACGATGTGGGGAACCAAGGTACTAGACCAGACGGGCCGGGTGTCCGCGTACAGGTCTCAAATACTACGGGGAGGGAGGTTAGGATTCTAGACCAGACGGGACGGATGTCCGCGTACAGGCCACATGCACTACGAGGAAGGAAGCTAGGATACTACGAATAAAATAATCTTTATTATTTTTCTAGGTTATTTTATTTATCTACTATCTTCCTACGAGTCCGCTACACCGTCTTTACTTAACGGAGAGGAATTTTGTGTACACTAACCTCAAAACACTAATCAGCCCACTCGTTCACTGACCGCGTGCCTTCGCGCGGTCGAGGCGTCACTCGGATTATCCGGCAAAATCGCTGCGGGAGACACGTCCGCTCCGTTTTACTGTTCCGGCACGAGAGCCCGCCCGCTCGATCGGTGTGTGACCACCTTCCCCACGCTCCCTTTTCTCGTTTTCGGGATTTCTAGTATCTTCCTTAATTTCTAGTATTTTCCATTACTCACTAAATATCGGCTGGCGTTGCCACTCGGGTTCGGAACTTAGCTTAACTACGGCTTAATATTCAACTTATTATTTTTTATTCATTATGCGTCACTTACACCTATAACTTACATCCTACTAACTTAATATTTAATATTCATGATCAGTCGCTTACACCTATAACCTTATATACTGCCACTAAAAATTGTATCGTACACCTAGGTGTGTACGTTACACCCCCCTCTTTCTTGCCGTGGCGCGATACGGTATACTGGATCCGGTTAGTCTGACGCACCCTGACCCTGGGGTCGCACCTGGGTTCGGGGAGTCCTGCTTCCTGTACGGGTTCTACATCCCGCACCCGAACTTGGTTAGACGGAGAGGTCTGAGTACTCCGGCTAGACATTTTCGTCTTCTTGACCCGCTCCACGACTGGGGATGTCTGAACCCCTAGAGAAACCGACACGGGGGGCACCACAGTACGTCGGGGCGGGGTCCTCGGTTGTCCTACCCTCTCGCCGACTGCCTTCTCGACATCATCGTCGGGATCTGCCACTCTGCGGTTTTCCAACGCCGGGGGCAGAGGCGGGGATGGCGGTTCGTCGACGTAGGGTCCCTCTGCAGGTAACCCCGGGACTTTGACCACCACCGAGCGGACGTCGATGCGCATAAACGAGACGTGTCCAGCGTACCGGCAGACCTGGTCTTCGGACGTGTGATGGTACGAATGTTCCACGTCCGGGAATCTTGGAGGACTGGGCCTTGGGTAACCTGGATGGCCTGACCGAGGGTCACGTCGGGTCCACGGGTGCTCCTCCTCCGAGGTGGGCCGTCGGGACTCCGTATAGTACGGCTCCCCTGGTCGTCGTCCGTTGGGGTAACCGCTGGCCCCACCTGGTGAGCTTTCCCTGGAACGTGGGGGCCTGCTGAATAGCTCCGAATCCCGGTCACTGGCGTCATCTTCGTCGTCTTCCAAGCGGTAGGAAGCTGACTGGGGCGACATCGGCAGATGATATTGTCGCCACCCGTCGGGTCGGGGGCTCCACAAGCCTCCGCGGAGTCCTGCGAACCGGGATCCTTCAGGAGCCTGGAAACAGTCATCTGTCTCCACCGAGCTACCGTCTGCTTCGCCGTCCGACGTGAGGAACTCACCCTCCATCGCTTCGTCGTCTCTGTCATGGTGACCCATCTCCATTTGGAAGACCTCCTTGTCGTTGGAGTCGTCCAACAACACAATTACTTCATCCATCTGAAACGGTAAACTAAACTTATTGGTATTGCCCCACCTCTTCGAGCTCCCTAACTGACGGTGTAGCTAACAAAGGACTCGGCCTTAATCTATTATAATGGTTATACAATGGTTACTCGACTGGTTATACAATGGTTATACAGTGGTTATACAATGGTAATACAGTGGTTATACAATGGTTATTAGACTAGTTGTTATACTATTCTGCGGCTGTATGCCGCTTACTGTATCGGGTCGTTCGGTCCGGCAATACTATCGTCGATCCTTTCCGGAGTGACTTCTGCGTAGTACGGTTTGAGCTGGGATATGTTGGCGATCCGTCGCCGTCGATCTCCGGGACGTTGCAGGCGTACCAAGTTCGGAGATGTGAACTTCGTAACGGTATAAGGGCCGTCGTACTTGGCAGCAAGTTTGGCGGCGAATCCCTCGGCTGCTTTCGATAAGGGTTGCTGTCGCAGCCAAACTTGACCGCCGAGCGTGGGTCTCCATTCTCGCCTTCGTAAGTTATAATGTCTCGCCTGGTCTTGAGACGCTCGCTGAAGATTCGCTCGTACGATGTCGAAGATTCCTTTGAGGTGAGACGCCTTGTCTTCAGGACCTGTATGCACGACCGCTGATCCGGGGGTGAGTTTATCATACAGCATCGCAGACAAGCGTGGTTCCCGCGACGACTCACGAACCTTTGAAATGCCAACAAGAACGCATCAGTGGTTAGGTCAGACACTAATTCTAAGTGGACCGCTTTGGACGCAAAACAGACGAACAAGGCCACGTACGACTTGTACGGTGGCTTACCACGGATACGATACGTTGTGCTGAAGGGACCACAAAAATAATCGCCACAAATATTGAACGGACGGAGAGCTCGAAGTCTATCTGCTGGCAAGTTTCCCATAATTTACGTCAAAAGTTGCGGCTTACAGCGAAAGCAGCGCATGCACGACCGAACTGTTCGTCGGCAGACTTCTTGAGCATTAACTAGCCAGATTTTCTCGTGGGCCAGCGTGACAGTTCGTAACGTGCAGGTATGACACATAGGATCTGACGAACTGTGAACTTTTAGACAGCAACAACGGGAATTTGGCTTCGTACGGGATAGGAGCATTCAATAACCGACCCCCAACTCGTAGCAATGTCGAGGAGCACCAATCTAATTTATTTTCCTGAAGAAAAGGGTTTAACTTTTGAATATTCGTTGCTACCGGTTTATTCTTCCGAATTTACTTATGTCGTCCCTGAACTCGTGAAATTGGACAACTTCGACAATTTTATCATAAGCGAAATCCAGTTCTCTTGGCGAAATACTTTTTTCAAAGGGCTTCGACACCTTTCTGCACCTTTGAATAAAACGAAAAACCCACACGAAAACTCTCAGAAGCTTCAGGTGCGACGAAAAGGACTCTATTTTCTGAAGCACATAATTTGGCTCTGGGCTGACTACGAGAGCTATTGCCGATTTGCGTAGCTCCATCGACATTACATCAGCCGGCAGTTCGAAATGTTTATTTACAGGCCAATTATTTTCTGAGTCTAGCAAGAACGAAAGCCCACCGAACCAAATGGACGTTGTAAGCTCCTCTACGTCACATCCTCGAAACACTATATCTGCTGGGTTGACTTTCGTGGGAACGTGTCTCCAAATTGCTTTCTCCGACTACTCCTGAATTTCTGCAACCCGGTTCGAAACAAAAACCGACAACGACGAGGGATGGGTTTTAATCCAGTGTAAAGTGATCTCGGAGTCTGTCCACAGGAAAACATTCTCAATGGGAGAATTTAGCAATGGCCTGACACGATTATAGAGATCTGCTAAAAGGTGAGCTGCACACAGCTCAAGGCGAGGCAAAGTTTTCGTCTTGAGGGGAGCTACTTTCGATTTGGCGGTCAATAAAGACACTTTCAAACCTTCAGCAGTTTGAGTCCGAATGTAGATGCACGCTCCATACGCTCGCATGGAAGCGTCAGCGAAACCATGTATTTGAATCGGATCTGTGGATCTGTGTTGACGAATCGCGATACCTTAATTTTAGGCAGCTGCAGAAGCGTCGCTTTAAACGTCTCCCACGACGTGAGCAACTGCATCGGTAGCGACTCGTCCCAATCTAATTTTCGAAGCCACAGTTCCTGCAACAACATCTTTGCCTTTGTGACCAAAGGACACAAGAGGCCAAGTGGGTCGAAAAGTCGAGCAGTCACCGACAAAATATTTAGTTTTGTCGCGCGAAGATCCAGGAAAGAGTCATCCAACCGAAATTGAAAGTAATCTTTAACCGGTAACCAAACCACGCCAAGGGTCTTGGTTACGTCTGAGTCTGCCATAAGTGGCATTACAGCGCTATCAGATGCGGATAACTCTGGGCAGTTTGAAAACCACTTTGCCAATTCAAAGCCTGCCTCTTGCAAGACCTGAGAAACTTCGTCTCGAAGGCTTTGCAGGTCCTCAACGCATCCGGCGCCAGTCAACAAATCGTCAACATAAAAATCATTCTGAATAACCTTTGCGGCTTTTGGATGAGTTGCTTGCGCCATCTCTCCTAGCCGCATTAAACACCGAATCGCCAAAAAGGGTGCTGGCGAAGTTCCATATGTAACGGTGTTCAACTTAAAGATTTTCAGGGACTCAGAAGGATCTCGTCTCCATACTATGAGCTGGAAGTTACGATCAGCTTCGTCCACCATCACTTGGCGATACATCTTTTTGACGTCGGCCGCAAGGGCAAACTTATGCAATCTAAATCGAAGCAGAGTCGAATACAGCTCCTCTTGAATAGTTGGGCCTACCATCAAGATGTCATTCAACGCTACCTGCGTAGAAGTACGGCTCGATGCATCGAAAACTACTCTCAACTTAGTTGAAGTACTTTGTGGCCGTAAAACGCATTGGTGCGGAATGAAATAGTGCGGAGTATTCGGAATTTTGTCATTGGTGGAAGACATGTGGCCCAGTGAAACATATTCCTCCATGAATTCAATATACATCTTCTTCAGCGAAGGGTCCTTTGACAATTTCCTTTCTAGCGACAAAAATCTACGTTTCGCAACTTCGTATGACGAACCAAGAGTATTTGGGTCAGATTTAAACGGCAAACGAACCGAAAATCTACCGGACGACAATCTTTGAGTATTTTTCTCAAAGTGTTGTTGACAGAGTTGTTGCTCAGGAGTATGGACTTTAGCCATGGGCGGCAAGTCCTCCACAGACCAAAATTTCTGCAGGGTTGTGTCAATTGACTCCAACGCTTCCTCCTGGCAGCTGAGATGTACCATTTTTTCAGCGTTTTTATTATTTTCAGAGGCACATCTGCCTGACACTATCCAGCCGAGAACTGTCTTTTGTAGGATGGGGAATTCAGGCCCCTGCTTTATCTGGCCAATAGATAAAAGTTCAAAGAATGTTTCAGCGCCGATAAGCATATCTATTTTTTGGGGCTTGAAGAAGAATGGATCTGCCAACTGAATATTTTCAGGCACCCTCCACCCGCTGGTGTTCACCGCTTGATCCGGATGATAACCAGAAATATTTTTCATAATCCAAAAATCGGACGACAATTGGCTGTTCCCTACTCGCGACTTCACAATCGTGAGTATTTTTTTTGTGGCTTGGGCATTAGTTCCACCAATGCCTCGCAAGCTCATGCACACGTCCTCTCTTGTAATTTTGAGCCTCTGAGCGAGCTCGTCGGTTACAAAGTTTATTTGTGAACCAGAGTCGAGCAACGCTCGAGCTAATACAAACTCGCCGCTTTTTGTTGCAAGAATGACTCGATCCGATGCATTCGCATGCAAAACATGCGAAGTGGATGGAGACTCCTGCATGAGCGTGGGCTGATAAGGAGGTGGCAACGCGAGATTTGTGTTTGGGGCATATATATGTAGCAAAGTGTGATGTGAGGAATTGCACACTCTACATCTGTTCGATTTGCATTTTTGACAGTGTGACCCTTTCTTAAACAGTTAATGCATAAGGGTGCTCTTTTAGCGAAATCGAATCTTTGCTGAACTGTCAGGGCTGCGAAGGAAGCGCAGTTTCCAATCTGATGTTCAGCGGAGTTGCAATACATGCATTGAACAGAGTCGTTCCTGGCAGCGACAAACGAAAAACTCCTATTTCCATTCTTCTTACGGTTAGATTGCTAAACGGTTTTGGGCTTGGAAGCCTCTTCCGCTACCATGTGTTGGTATCGCCTGTTGAGGGCCGCCTCACATTCGCTCCAAAGTGGAAGCGAAGTATAATCTAACTGTTCTTCCCATTTTCTTTTAGTTCCTGCATCGCCCTTGTTCATTACCAGATGTATTAAAATGGCATTAGTAATGCGTCTGTCATCCCCAATAGACAGCAAGGAGTCATACAAGGCTGTGACCGTGTCGATGAGGGTTCTCAAGGCTGTAGCTGAAGGCTGGGAAATTTTTTGCAAATTAAAAAGTGTCGATATGTTGTCAAAAAAATAAGACAATCATTATCGTACACCCGCTTCAGGCTAGCAAGGGCTTTGGGATAATTTTCCGCAGTGACTTGGAAGGCCCTAACTGTTCCTAAAGCGTCTCCAGCTAAACACGAAATTAAATGATTGAATTTTTCAATATCGTGTAAAGTGTCATCTTTGTCAACGAAAGTTTCGAAAAGGCTTATAAAATTTTTAAATTCGGAGTGTTTTCCGCTAAAAGTTGGGAGTGCAACGCTCGGCAGACGGCATTGAGGCGGGCGATTTGCTGGCGGAGCGGATTTCTCGATATTATTTTGTTTGGACTTATTTAAAATTGAAATCAGCAATGACTTTGTCATTACGGCCCTCTCTTCCAACTCTTCGCGGTATACATCTTTTGTATCTTTCACTTCTATTTGGTTTTGCAAAAGTGAAGCATTTTCAATGTGCGTATTTAGAATCTCTAATCGACACTCAAGCTCGACCGGATTTATAGATAATTTAGCTTCTTTTAAGTGGCGATAAGTTCGGTTAATACTTTTCATGCAAACATCTCGTTGATGTTTAAGCTCTTCGATATCCTTAGTTGCCAATGCGTTTATTTGTATTTATTTGGTTGGTATCGAAGAGGTGTTAAATATTTATTTTTATTAAATTATTTTTTTTTTTTTTGTTAAATAATAAAATAAAAAATCAACGAGTACTATACCGATCGCACACGGTGTAAGGGAGCTAAGTGCCGAGAGAATTACAGCGAAAAATCTAAATAGGGTTTTTATATTTTTTATATAAACCCTGCGACAGTATATGCCGCACGCACGCACTGTAGGGGAGTTACCGCTCAAGCTCAAGCGTACCGAAAAAACGAACAAACGTTTAGGCAGACCGAAAATTGCACTGCTGCAGCGATCGAGAACGAAAACGACAAAAGATAACTCGAAATAGCGGCAGCGGTGTCGGTGTACGCGGCTAGCGGCTCTTCCTATGCAGATGCTAACGGAGAAAGATACACTGACCGATAACTAAGGGCAACGAATATATAAGCCTGATGCCAAAATGAGCGCAAAATTATGAAAAGCGCGGAAAATTGGAACAGCGCGGGAAAATTCTGAAAAGCGCGGGAAATGTTCGGACAAACTGCAGCGAAAGTTATTGCCGCTAATTTTCTGAGAGCTTCAATTTTCACAATTTGCACTTTTTTTTCAGCTATTTTTATTTATACCCTAAATTGGTGCTCACTACGACGAAAGTTGGGGGAATTAAGTTCGCACTAATTGGGTCGACGACGAGTATTTTATTGCTTGTTCTTTGGCCAAAGCGATTCACATATAATTCGAAATAGATTATGTTTATTGTAGAATTTTGGTTGTTAGTACATGCAAATTTTTATTTCTTGGTTAGAATGCTCACTATCTACCGATTTTACCCGAATGCCAAAAGTTGAAAGATGGGCCAAAACACAATTGACAAAACGCCACAGATTAACTTTCAACTTTTGGCACTCTATACCTGGATGGCCGACTTGATAATTGCAACTTCCTTTTTGTCTTCCATTTGGCGGCAGCAGCAAATTGAGCAATTAAAATTGCCGAAACGTCAGGCGCAACTTCAAGAACGGCAGAAAATTTCCAGCGACGAAATTATTGAATTTAATTTATTGGCCGAACCGACACGAATAAATTGGTTGTTGTTGGTATTGTTTATAGTTTTCACCGACAAAAAAAATTAAAACTCGCGAACTCTACTGCTGATCACGTCGGGGTCACCATGAAAAATTTAATACTATTTTGTATTAATAACGCGAAAACTTTGTGAACGCAGTAGTTCGAGACGATTTTAATTTGCGAAACTTTGTGAGAACTATGTCGAAAGCGCGACGAAAAAGGAGTGGCTACGATGACGTTCGATTGATAACTAACAATTATATTTCAATAATTTCTCTTAGAACCTAACTTATGCTACGGTGGCGAGAGACGGGGCGAATTCGCAAGAGCAAACAGACGAAAGCTTTATTGGCTCCCGCTCTCGCCCTACAACTAGTGATTTAAATACAAGCGCTGAGTGCGCAAACACTTTGCATCTGGAAGAAAAGTTTCTGTGGATCTTTTATTTCGCCGTGCACAGCTGATCTCTTGCGCAGAGGCGACGAATAATCGAATCTGACCAAAAAATACTTATAAATTTGTTTGGCTACTACAGCACCCCGTAACTCCGCTCTGGGTATTGTAAGTTTAGGCTTAATGGGCGAAAACTTAGTTTTTGAATAAATCAATTCACTTGATTTTGTAAATATGCCATCGCGATTTCACAACTCGCGCCGTAAGCGCTTTTTGATACGTCAAAAAAATATATGCAGTCGTCCGCCTCTAGCCGATGATACATTGGACTATGGGGCCAACGTCCACTTTTTTTGGCCAAAGCCCATTTGTTAAAAGTCGTCAAATATTTTTTTTTTCAAATTCCGATGGATAGGAATAACACTAATCTTAAATGTTGCAATCACATAATTTTAACTGAGCGTAATACTGTAGCTACCAGCTCTTAAAGTCAGCTGTTGGTGCAACCTGAAGGGAGCGCTGTTTAATCGTAAATTTCTCTTCCAAAAGCACTAAAAAAGAATTAAGAAACCAATTTAAGTGCAGTTTTTTAAAATGCAGTCCAGCAATAGTGTTTGTATTATGTGTTTGTAAACGAGAATTGTAGATATTGATTGTGCTGTCTTTTGTAATCTTGTGTAAGTTGTAACCCCAAAAAAACTTAAAGCATGTAGTGATTTGTTATTTTTTAAAAAAAAGAGCTACAAAGTGATTCAAGCACTTTCAAACTCTAAAACGTGTTACATGTTGTAGATTATTCAATAACATTTCCATTCTGTTAGTATAAAAGTGCACGTTTGCGCCCTTTTTCTGAAATTTAACTTATTAGGTTTTAACCTCAAATTTGCAAACTCTGAATTGCTTAACATATAGAACGGAGAGGCGTCAAAAAGTGCAAAGGAGATGCCCATTTGCACGATGAGGCCATTTTGGTTAAATAAAATTCAAAGCCTTTGCTACAAAATAACACAGAAGTGGGTAAAGTGCAAAAGAAACTTAAATCTGTTCAACCAAAGGCATTATTCTTACCATAGCTCGCATAAAAATGTTAGAACAAATAAAACATTAAGAGCGGTTGGACGGCCTATTTGTGCTTTCTTATGACAATTCAGAATACTTGCATAGTAGTACGTCCAGTTCCTTCAGCTCCTCATGTTTGCATATTTCATCGGTGTGGAATGCTGCTGATGACGTATGCACATACCTACATACTTTCCCCGATACAAGGAACCTAGCCGAGTATTTTGTGACAACGGATACCCAACAGGTCCTTGATATATTTCGCCTAACATTAACTCATCGTAAACATCACTGCCGAGAAGCATAAATACACCTTGTGGCACAAAATAACTCGGATAGATAGATTTATGACTTTCGAAACTTAATTTCAGATAAAACCCTTTCCGGTATTTTTTTACTCGCCCTTGGCAATTTGTACGCATGTACCTGATACCGGGTTTTAATATCAAATCGAGACCCCAATTCAAAGGTTACTTGTGCCGAAGTCTCTGTGATAAAAATGCTCTCACCAGTGGTCCGTATTTAAGCTATACCACTGAACTTGACTCCAATGTATACTTTCAAATTTTCAAATGTGGAGTTTGGATTTATGTATGTTGGAGAAACAAAAACAGGACAGGTCGACTTCCGGTTTGAAGTAGTTGATTTCATTTATCGAATAGAATTTTTGATGTAAGTTCCAAAAGCTAACCAGAAATCCATACCGCATATCACGCTCTGCTGTATGCAAGGCGCGAATGATTTTTAATCGCATTTATTTTACGCATTTATATTTAATGCGGCATTTAGCCTAATGGGATTCCCTGTGTAAATAATTGCGCCTTATATATATATATAGCTCATAATATATAGTGAAAAATAATGCAGATCTCATTCTAAAATTTATGTTTTCACGTATTGCCAAATAAGAGAGGAACTAGCAGACCTATCCATCTAGAGCAATTCTCGATTTTAAATGGAAATATGGATTTGTTCGAAAACTAAAAACCTGGTAAAGAACCGACCTTATATCAGAACTTTAATTCCAAAGTATCAAAAATTCGAGTTGTAAAGTTTTTAACTATAATGTTCGGCTAAAACTGAACTGATACAATAAACATATTTTTTAAGTATAAGATTTCTGCTGCTATGGCTCCGAAACTATTCAGAGTACCATTAAGTCCTTGTCAAAAAGTGAAATACCGGCTGAATCTACTTTAAACAAAAATTGATGGATTATGTATTTTTTGGGAAGCTCGGATGTCAAAAGACAGCTGCCTGATCAGGCATCGGGATGCCTCCATTGTTCTGCAAAAAACACACTTATCGAGCGTTATCCTTCCTAACACACTCTGTCTACATTTCTGACCGACATGCTTAGGGAGAGTGGTGTGGGTGTATGTTAAGAGAGAACAACATACAAATTAAGTTTATCACTAGTAAATTTGTAAAAAAAATATTTTTTATTTTTTGTAACTTGGTGTTAAACCTTTTTATTTAATTTCACAAGTACAATACACTTTATTTTTCACATTCGAATTTCTTACTTCCGAACTGTTTCTTGATCAAAGATGGACTGCTCGCTTAATTCTAAAATCTTATCCAACGAACGTCTGCCAGAAGCTTTTCTTTGAGCTTCTAGAACTTTTCCTTTTGTTTAGTATATAAGCTTAGGATGAAATCATGGCATCCTATTGTGAAATTCAAATATGTTGACCGATGCAATTTGTTTGGGCTTGGATCGCAATAGTTTGAACTTAGAACGCAATTGATTGGGCTTCGAGTGGGAACTTATGTTTACTTTAAGATTTGTTTGTTTATCTTGGTAGGGAAAACAAGAGCGGACCCCAAATCCAAAGGCATGGGCAAAGACAACGGCAAATGCAAAGGCATAGGCAAAGATTGTTTCAATTGAATTTTAAAAAAATTGTTTATTAATTCCATAAGCGGCCCGGTTTCACGGGTTGGTTAACACTCCCCCTTCTAAAATGGATCGCCCCGATTCATTATGAATTTCTTTTAAGCGTTCTTTTAGTTTTGAAAAAAAACGTTGGTCTTGGTTTGTGTCTTTTTCTTTAAAAGTTTCTTCGTGGTTTGTATTTTGTTCTATTAAAATTTCTTCTTGCTTTGTATTTTCTTTTTTTTAAACTTTTTCTTGGTTTGTACTGATTTCTAGTTCTGGCCGTTGTTTTTTGGTTACAAAATTTCTGTATAATATAATGATAAAAATTTATAACATAAAGGACACTGATATTTTGGTATTATTAATTTTTACAAATGGATTGATAATGTTTATATTGTCAAGAGTTAGCTCCGAATTATTTGAAGCAATATATTCGGAAATGTCATAATTTATGAATTTATGCTGAGCTATAAGTTTAATATTTTGTTTTCGCTGTTAATGTAGGTGCTGTTATTTATAATAATTGAGTCATTGAACAAAATTAAATATGAACCTTTTAATTGAGTGTTGTCTACTATATTTGTTCCTGTTATTAAAATGGCACCTGTAAAAAATCTAGTTTATTATTAATTTCTCTTATTTTAGAGCAATTGGATTTTTCGCCGTTTAATAATTTTATAAAACAATTAGTTTCAAAACTTAATTTAGAATAGTTGTTAAACATTTCTTTCTTAAAATTAGTCATTAGGTAATATTTGTTTTTGCAATTGGCAACTTCATTATTTATTAATAATTTTCCATCGGATTTTGCAATAGCTCTTGTTTTGTAAAGGTCACATTTACCGTTAACCATGGGATATTTTATGTAAATCATTATTTAATAAAATTTTAAAAGTTGATATGTCTATTAGGTCAGATAATACTACAGATTATTTTTCATGATTGTAAATTTCTTTAATTTCATTCTCTTTTAAAATTTTTGTATTAAAAATGTTTGCTTTTGCTAAGATAATGGTATCTAATAAATATTGTAAGTCAAATGTGAATAACCGCAAACGATGTTTTCGTAAAATTGTTTCCTCGTTAAAACTACATTTTTTAAACTTTCAGTAAGATATTTTACTTCATTAAATAACTTTGAATTTATTGTGAATTGCTTGTTGTTGTTTTCAATTAGACTGTCTATTTGTTCTGAACCGTTATGAAATCATCATGATCGGAGTACATGCTATCTATTTCCATAAACTTCCTATTTCATTATTTCTCTTTTTTGTCTTTTTGGCATTATTTCTGATAAAGATAATTTAATGAGTTCCAAGTCCATTAAAATTTCCCATTCTATGTCTGTTTTTGATGTTTTGGTCAAAGACCTGGTTTCCGTGTTAATTATTTCTTCATAAAAACTTAAATTAGTTATGTGATATAATCTGGGTATGAATCGTACGTCAATACGTTTTTATTGTCCTTAAATAATAAGTATTCGTGAATTGCATAGTCAATTATTTCAGAACTTGTTAAAAGTATTAGGTTGAGTATAAGTACTGAAAAAAACATTTTTCTGAAAAAAAAATAATAAAATATTGTTGTTTATATAAGAATTTAATATTATCTTTCTGAATAATCCTCTTTCTATTGTTGTTTATTATTTTGTTAGGCAAATTTTCCTTTACAACTTGTTTTTTATATCTGGATTTAAGTTTGTTTCGTTCCCCATGCTTCTTTTCATAAACGTATTGTCCTACATGATAATCTTTTTCTTTTCTGTTCTCATTATGTGTTTCTGAAATTCTAGATTGAGTATTTTTCAAGATAATGGGAATATTATCATGATCAATTTTATTATATAGAATATCAAATGGTTTTTCGTTTGTTGTGGAATGAATGCTCTGATTATATTTTTGAGCGTGTAACGACCTAATTTCTAGTATTCTCGCTCGCTACGTTAACGGGCGGCTAGCTCAGAGAGGTTATGGATTCGTTCCACCAAATTTATATTGGGTGATTGCCTTTGACCAAAAAATAACGCCAGAGTTCTGTTGGGCCCGTAACTGTCTTTATTCGTCTCCTTCTACAAGCCTCGCGGCTCTTCAGCTGCTGCTGCTCCTCGTCGTCGTCCTCTGCGGAGTCGCTCCTCGTCGTCGACTGCTTGCTGGTATCTGACTCGTGACGGCTCCTTCGAGACTCTGGATGTTATGCGAACCTCACTGTCGGGACCGGCAAGGTGTTTCGCCTAGCAGGTAGAACGAGGTTCAGCCTTTTCGCCTAGCCACCCTTGTCGCAGGCTCCCTAAATTGGTCCGGATTGTGTCGGCAAGGTGTACCGCCTAGCAGGTTGAACTAGGTTCGACCTCTTCGCCCAGCCACCTTAATCGCAGACTCCACGCAAGGACTCCCTGAGCTCGATTTAACCACGACCTAGCACCCGTTGGATCTCAGCGTTGAAGCCTCAGCCTTGTAGACTCTCAGTCGTTCGGCGTCTCGACTTTGCGATCTTGATCCTGGTCCTCGGCACTTGATTAACTTGCTACTGGTCTCGCGTACACGCACTCGCTTTGATTCTCGCACTATTACTCCCTCTGTGCTGCGCTTGCGCCGCCTTTTATAGCCTGTGATGGTCCCGTTATTTCCCTTTTCCAGCTCGCGTGATCGGGTCCAAGGTCCACTGCCGCACCGTTAGTTCACGGTGCGTCCTCTTTGTGCGGGTCCGAAGTCCGCCATTTTACCGTTCGACCCTGTTGCCCTTGCCGTGTGAGGGTCCAATATCCAGCGTGGTACCGTTAGTCCACGGTGTCTCCGCTTTGCCCGGGTCCAAGGTCCGTTGCTTACCGTTTGACCTTGTTGCCCTTGACTCCTCCGGCATTCTCGTCTCCTTCGCTCTTGCTATGCAGCTCTCCTGCCTCGGAATTTGTGGGGAGTTTTAAGACAAATGATTTAAATTGGGCTGAGGTAAAACTAGGTTCGTTATCGGTCATAATTACTTTTGCTTGGGAAAATTGTTGAAGTAGTTCCATTACCTTAATTTCAATGTTTAACTTATTTTGAATTTCCTTTACAACAAGGTATTTTGAATACGCGTCTATACAAGTAATTAATTTTGCGCGTAGTATATATCTATATGTAAATTTTCTCCTTCTTTAGTTGGAAGAGGGGCTTCCCCGATTGGAATTTTTATTGGGCCTGTTATATTTATTTTCATTACAAATCACACAATTTTTGATTTATTCTTTCATTTTTTTAAATAAGTTTGGCCAATAATATAGCCTACTGATTTGTTTATAATTTTCATCTAGACCCCTAAGAGCTCGACTGTGTGTTTCTTCTATAATTATGGCTTTATCTTCATTGTTTTCTATGTCTTGAAGAAAGACTCTCGTAAAAAGAATTGGGTTAGTAAAATTATTTTTTAAGGGTAATTGAATGTGATATAAGTCCTCTAATGTACAATGAATTCCTACCGTAATGTTTGGTGGAATATACTCTTTTAATATAGTTATAAAATTTTCTGGTATATCATATTCAATTATGTGTCGTGTCCTGCCAAAAACTTCCAGTGAATCATGTATTGTAAACCTCCCCGTTGTTATAACAGTTGTTGTTTAAACTATTTAACGGTTTACGGGTCTCTTGTATTACATTTTCAAAACTACTGTCAGCAGAATGCTGTGTGCTTTGATCTGAGTCTGACTGTTCTGTTTGTTCTACATCACTGTTTGTAATGTTATTTAATTTGTATTCGAGATGATGCATCGGCTACAACATTTGTTTTACCGGGTTTATATATTATTTTTGGGGTAAAACTTTCTATGAAAGAGTACCATCTTTTCATTTCTACGTTAGGATTTCTGTCCTGAAATCGTGAAAGACAAAGATAGATGGTTCGTTTGGATTTCTATACCAACTACTCCGTACAAATAGTTTCTCAACTTTTTTAAGGCCCATACTACGGGTAGCAGTTCCTTTTTGTTTGTGGCATAAAGTTGCTCAGTTTTATTAAGTGTCTTAGAAATTAAAGTAATTGGTTTGTTTTCCTGTAATAATACCGCCCCGATAGCTTCGTCTGATGCATCTGTTGTCAAAGTGAATTTTTTACTATAATCTGCTTGAACTAGTTCAACTTGTGCTATTAGATTCTCTTTTAGTTCGTTAAAAGCTTGTATAGCTGAATCATCTAACTGTATTAATACTTTTATAGATATTCTTTTAGAGACATTTCCATTTTCCCCTCCTAAATATTTTGTAAGAGGTTTTGCAATTTTTGCATAATTACGGACAAATTTTCGGTAATAGCCAGTTAGGCCTCGAAAACTTTAAAGTTCTCTAATATTTTGTGGTATCGGATACCTTGAAATAGTGGAAATTTTTTCAGGATCTGTTTTGATTACATTAAAAGAAACAATGTAACCAAGAAAGGAGGTTTCTAATTTATAGAATTTAGATTTTTTGAGAGAAATTTTCATATTTGCTCTTTGTAAAATGCCTATTATTTGAGTTAAATCTGAGAAATGTTGCTCGATTGTGTTTGAAAAAATTATAATATCGTCCATGTAGACGTGGCATGTTTTTCCTACTTGTTCTCTGGAAAATTCTGGGCGCATTGCTTAACCCGAAAGGCATGCGTAAAAATTCAAAGTTTCCGTTGTTAAAAGAAAAAGATTTTCAATATCTGATTCTTTCATTAGAATTTGATGGAATCCTGATTCCAAATCAATAGTTGAAAAAAATGTTGCCATTTCTAAGTTGGCTTTTATAAAAGATGGGTCTTGCATCGGGTATCTATCCGGTATTGTGTATTTGTATTTATTATTTTGTATTTATTAGTCACTAAGTGTTTGCAAATATTGAATTGTTACATTAAACTTAAAACTAATTTTCATAAAAACTAACCTAAGTCGCCTTCTATTTTTACTTTAATTTACGTAATAGTGTTTTTAATTTTTAATTTTATCTTGAATTGCGTATTGCTAATATTTTAAAGATGGTTTGGGAGCTGATTCCTGATCGAATAGCGTTAATAAAAGATTGTCTTTCGGATGTCAATGATCTATTTCTTATGCAAGTAGATTATTTGTTCTTCTAGAGGATGTAAATTAAAGATTTTCGAAAAGATACGAAGGTTCTTTTTGGAAAATAATTTTTTGCAGAAAAATTAAGTTTTGCATCTGTATCCATTCATTTAGCGAGATATCGAATATTTTCAGCGAAAATTGGGATACGTGATCTCTATGTGGTTGGTTGAATATATACCTGGCTATGCAATTAAAAAGAACTTTAATTTTGTTCTTACTGGTAGTGTCACAGTTTGAAAAAACTTCTACTCCATAAAATAGCGCTGGGACAATGCAGGTTTTAGCTATTAGTAAACTTATATGGGAGAACAGGCAATTTTTAGTTACGGATAATGTCCTTATTATGCCATATGTTTTCCCTACAGACTTTGTAATGTGATCATTCCAGGTAAGAGTTCTGTTGAATGTAAAACCTAAGTTTACAGCTGTATCAACGTACTCAGGTGGCGTGCTATTCATACTCAGTGGCTGCAAATTGTTAAAAATTATCTTTCTTTTACTTATGACAAGACATTTTGATTTTGATGGGTTGATCCCAAGTCCATTGTTGCCGGCCCACTCATTTACACGATCAAGTTCTCTGTTACAAGCATCTGTAAATTCATTTATTCTGTTTAAAGGACGACTCACATAAATTTGGACATCATCAGCATACAAGTGTACATTACATTCAGATAACGCATTGGGAAGGTCATTAACATATAAGGTAAACAATAAGCGACCAAGCACAGACCCTTGGGGTACACCACGATTAACATTTTAATATGAAGACGAAACGCTAGACAGTACAACAGATTGACGACGATTTTGTAGGTACGAAGACACAAGTTTGACAGAAGTTTTAGAAAACATAAACATATAACGTAGTTTTGCAAAAAGGACATTATGGTTTACTGTATGGAAGGCCAGTAAAACTAAGAGTGTAACATTGTTTTTGTCTATTTGTTCCCTTATGTCGTCTGCAATTTTTAAAATAGCTGAGATACAGCTTCTGTTTTTCCTAAAACCAGACTGATTATTAGTAAGCATTGCATTGTCGGACATAAATTTATTAATTTGATCAGCCATGAGATTCTCAAATACTTTTGATAGGTATGGTAAAATGGAGATGGGTCTGTACTCATTATTTGATTTAGAAATCGGAATTATTTTTGCCGCTTTCCAACAGTCCGGATAAGTAGATTTTGTCAGTACAGTATTAAAGGTATAGGTTATGTATGGCAGGATTTTTGGCAGCAGAATTTTTATGAATTTAGGGTTTATGTTGTCAGACCCAGTGGCGTCACTCTTAACTCTTAGTATACTTTGAAGGACATCACACTGATTAACACACAAAAACCTAAATCTAATATCACAGACAGTTTCATGTACAAATCGTGGGTTCAGATATTTATTTTCAGTGATTTCAGGTACTGTGCAGCTTAAGAACTTTTTATTAAGTTCATTTACATTCATGTCTTGTTCAAGTCTTGGTTTAACTTTGCATATTCCCAGGTTTTTAATTATTTTCTGTGTCTGAGCAGTGGAAGATGCGTTGTTGAATTTATGGGAATAGAAATTTGTCTTGGCGGTGTCATTAAGTTTCCGTAAAACTATTGGATGGTCAAGGTATTGTAGGTCAAGTGCGTAAGTCAAGTATATGAGGTCGTGTTTTGAAAACGATGGGACAATAAGTTGGTCATATGTAGCTAATTTGTCTGTATTAGACACATAAAATAAGTCTAAAAGCGATTTGAGGGTTTTGGTAAAATGCGTAGGGGACACAAAGTTAACCAACTTCATCCCCAGCGATTTCATGTCCTCTGCAGGGAGGGATTCCTTTAAAATATCGCTATTAAAATCGCCTGTTATAATGACGTCTGAAAATTAATTGACACGTCAGGAATGATGTTTAAAAATTGTTCATAGTCAATCCGGCAGTTAGGTCGGTATATACACCCAATTAGTAGCTTATCAGCATATCTTTGGCATCTAATTTCTGTAAAATAAGTATATAATTACACTACTGGTTGAGTGTTTACATATAAAAGTGGAACATAACTTTTTACTAACATACATTTCAACCCAACCCCCATGACTATCACGATCAGAGCGATGCAAATTATAGCCATCACATTCAACTAAAACATCACATAAATAAGGAACAAACCAAGTTTCAGAAACACATATAACATCTACGCTCGAATTGATAAAGAGGTATCTAAATTCTTCAATTTTTCGTGTGAGGCTTTGAGCATTTATGTGACACACATTAAGACCAGCTCTCTTCTTTCCGAGAACCCTTAACATCGCACGGCTATTTAATCGATTTGGATTTATGTTTATGAAATTGTTTTTGCTGTTGCTGTCACCCATTTTAAATTATTTAATTGAAATATTAGGTGCGCTCGCAGTCTATAAATATTTATGACATAAAGACACACCACACCACGAAACAAAATAAAATTAAAATTCATGCGACTGATACTAATCCTAAATAAATATAATAAAACTACTGATATTTTCACAACAATGGAAAATAAATATAAACGCCTCTTAGGTGCGAAATGAATTATCATTTAATGTCCCAGAACTAGCAGCTTCCAGCGCAGCTAATTCATCGGGGGTGCAAATCTCCATTTGAGCCAGTTCGCCCAGGCTTTGCACGCAAATGGCCTCCCCTCCCTCTCTCTCCTTTACGAAGATATCTCCACGGCGAGAGAAAACAGCTGTTAGGCGCTTCAGCCTCTTGAGATACATCGCCCGCTTGAAAATTTCATATTTTGTTTTGGTCAGCTGTTCGTTTATATATATAAACGCTGGCGAGTCTAGGCCGATGAGCTTGATGAGTTGCGTTTTGTTTTCTTTTCGGTATGCCCCAATCGCACGCAGCAGTGTCGCCTTATCGTGCACGTGTTCCATTTTAATAATTATAATTGGATCGCATTCGAAAAATCGTACGTACTTTAGGCGGCGGGGTCAGTTTGATAGAGAAGCACAGTGCGTGAAAAAGTACTTTCACATTTTTCCCCTGGACTTGTGGGACCCCATGCCAGGAGGCCACCCACTTTGCCTCGTCAACGCGCTGATCATGGCAGTTTTTTGACAGTTTCGCCTCCAGCTCCTAGACCCGCTGCCTTAGCATCCTCATCTCTCTCACCTCGCTCTGCAATTGAGTGACTTTCAGTGAAAGTTTGTTGCAGTCAGCTGCTATTAACTTAAATTTTTCTTCCAGAGTGCCGGTTATACGTGCCTCGCCATCACGTATCTCCCCTGCAAGACTTTCCTTTAGCTCGGAAAATAGGAGGTCGATCGTATGAAGCAGTTGAACATCGGAGTCACGGGCTCCCTTCAGATCGGAGTGAGTTTCCTTCCTAAGTCGCTTTGCTGCTGAAGACATTATTTTGTTGGTGACGAGAGGGTTGAGTGTTTTGATGTGTTGAGTGTTTTGTCTCTGTGCTCTAATGTTTTGCTATGCACTGTTTCTTTATTGGTTTGTTGTTGCACTTAAAATTGTGGATTTATTAAGAAGCGATTTACTGCTTAAAACCGATTTATTCCGGGCAACAAGAGCTTTAATGTGTTATACTCTTATTTATGCTGCCGTAAGCAGTTTTTAATTTTTTAAACCGAGTTTAAGGTCTTTTTCGGTGTTTAAAGCGGAGCTACACCAAAGTGCGTCTATTTCTCTCTCACGACTTAAAATTGTGGATTTATTAAGAAGCGATTTACTGCTTAAAACCGATTTATTCCGTGCAACAAGAGCTTTGATGTGTTATACTCTTATTTATGCTGCCGTAAGCAGTTTTTAATTTTTTAAACCGAGTTTAAGGTCTTTTTCGGTGTTTAAAGCGGAGCTACTCCAAAGTGCGTCTATTTCTCTCTCACGACTCATTTGTGTTCTCATTTAATTTTTTGTAGTCTATTACAAGTATGTGTTTAAGGCTACCGTCTTCGTTTTGACCCTTTTTGGGTACCACCAGTACCGGTGAATTGTAAGGACTTCTACTCGGCCTTATAATATTTTCATTTATCATTCTATTGATTTCATTGTTAACGAAATCTGAAACTGATAAAGCATAGGGATAATGTTTACTATAAATGGCCCTGTCGTTATTTATTTTATTTCTTTCGGAATCCTTTGATCCCAAAGTTGTTACTTTTTTATTGACGGATAGTTAGACGTCGGCACGTTGAGGGTTTTGTGTTCCCAAACGTTTTAAATTTTTGTTGACGGAAAATTCTTCGTCGGCAAGTTCAGGAAATTTTTTTCCAGATCCCAAACTAAATAAACTTTTTTCCACCATTTGTGAATCTGTTTTATTTCCACCTTCAATTACCGCTCCTATTTTTTTAATAGATTAAAACCTATAAGTAGGTCGGACTCTAACCCTTCTATTTCATAAAATAATTGTCTTGTGTTAAATATCGTTATTAAATGATAATATTTTATTATTGTAAACCCATTAATGGTTGAAGCTCTTTTGTAAATTGGGAGCTCTTTTTATTTTGATAAATTTATGTTACAAGATGTTGCTCCTGTGTCAATTAAAACTTTTAATTCCTTTTCGATTTGTTTGTCTGTTCTCATTAAGTAGGGTAATCCTACTCCGGATTCTGATCTAAAAAATGATCCTCTTCTATATTATTTACTCTCATAATTTTTTGAGCAAGCTGATTAATTGAACCAGTTGGTTCCCGCTTTAACTGTGGATGTGATTCAAATGGTTTGTTTTGAGTGGCGCTTATATTTGTTTTTTTGCGCTTGGTTTTGATTATAATTATTTCTTGGATAATAATTACTATAATTTGTTTGTTATTATTACCCCTGTTGAAATTATTATTAGGACGAATTTGATACTGGATTGATTCATCTATCTCCATGGATTCAGGAGCAGGCTGTACCTAATTGTTATTAAACTTCCAATTATTATTTTGTCCCCACTGATTATTATTATTCTGACTCTGATTCCATTGATTATTTTTAACTTGTTGTGGAGATCTTTGATTGTATCTCAAATAGTTTCAATTATTGTAATTAAAGGTCTTTTGATTAAAAGAATTATTATTTTGTTCTGGGCCAGTAGTATAATTTGAGTTATATTTTCTATAACTCATTCCAAAGAAATTGTGAGCGAATTTTGCTCTCATTTTGTTACTTTCCATCTCCTGTACAAACGCCATTGCATTAGGCAAGTCAGTTGGATTCATGGAATAAAGAGTTGATGATATTGGGCCGTTAAGGCCAGTTATGAAAACTCTTAGTGCACTCTGTCTATGTCTATCATTAATTTCTGAAGTGATTGGCCTATTACGACCATATGTCATTATAGTTTTGTTAGTCAGTAATGTTAGTTTCCTGTACACTTGGTTATAATATTCCATTACCCTTAGTTTTGTGTAAGAATACTTAGTTCTTGTTCGATAATGTGAAGCGGTCTTCGGATGGTTATCCTGTTATCTTGTTCCTTAATATTGATAGTGCTGCGAAATATCGCTTACTTTTTCGAATATGCTGACTCATAGCGTTTTCTGCTGCTTCTCTCCAACTCACATAATTTTCAAGTTCCCCCTTAAATTCTGGAACTGATATAATGATTTCATAGGATTCTTCACATTTTATCAAATTGTCAACTTCTTCAATTTTATCTTCAAGCATTCGCTTGAAGTTCTGCTTTTAGTGTTTCTATTTCGTTTTTTTAAGAATTTATCTCTGTTGAAACAATCTGTTTTATTAATTCTTTGGTCAAAAAGGCTTGCTTTTCTAATTCTTGATTCGCCATTTTAGGCAAGTCAGTTGGATTCGTGGAATAAAGATGATATTGGGCCGTTAAGGCCAGTTATGAAAACTCTTAGTGCACCCTGTCTATGTCTATCATTAATTTCTGAAGTGATTGGCTTATTATGACCATATGTCATTATAGTTTTGTTAGTCAGTAATGTTAGTTTCCTGTACACTTGGATATAATATTCCATTACACTTAGTTTTCCTTGTGTAAGAATACTTAGTTCTTGTTCGATAATGTGTAGCGGTCTTCTATCGCTAAAAACGAAATCTAATCTGGCTAAAATAGCATCAAAATTCAGGACTGTTCCGTTGATGGTTAGAGCATCGTTTGCTTTTCCTGTTATCTTGTTCCTTAATATTGATAATGCTGCGAAATATCGCTTACTTTTTCGAATATACTGACTCATAGCGTTTTCTGCTGCTTCCCTCCAACACACATAATTTTCAAGTTCCCCCTTAAATTCTGGACCTGATTTAATGATTTCATAGGATTCTTCACATTTTATCAAATTGTCAACTTTTTCAATTTTATAATCTTCTACTTTATTGACATTCGCTTGAAGTTCTGCTTTTAAAGTTTCTATTTCGTTTTTTAAAGAATTTACCTCTGTTGAAACAATCTGTTTTATTAATTATGCTGACCGATGCAATTTGTTCGGGCTTGGATCGCAATAGTTTGAACTGTAAGGATGCTCTCTGGCCGGGGTACAGATCTCAGTCAGATCCAGGAGTCCTTTACAAGAAATTTGTAAATCACCGAAACACCGGACTAGAGAGTTTCATTCAACGAGTGAATGAGTCGTTTGGGGGGGTCACGCCGAAGGTTCTCGTGGACGTCGAGAGAGAGAGAGTAATGTCCGAGTTGATCGCGCCGCATCTTGCTCCAGAGTTAAAAATCCCACGGGCTGGACCTTGGGGCGAGGCCAAGCCAGGCGAACGATTTCACGAGGGTGGGAACGCCGGGTGATCCCACTGGTCACTTCCGCGATTTGGACACTAAGCCGTTTTCCGCGTGCCGGAGGCCAAAAATCCACCGGGCTGGACCTTCGGGCGAGGTCAAGCCGGGACACTATTTCGCGAGAGTGGGGCCGGCAGGGGACGTCACGCGCAAGTCGTTTTCCACGTATCGGAGGTCAAAAATCCACCGGGCTGGACCTTCGGGCGAGGCCAAGCCGGGTAGGATTTGTCGGACGTGGGGGGGATTGAAGGGAAAAGGATGGCGGTATGGTCGACCAGTCGGGAACGATGTCACTTACACTACGAAGAGGAAAGCTAGGTTACTAGACCAGACGGGCCGGGTGTCCGCGTGCCGGTCGCATGCGCTACTAGGAGGAAAGCTAGGGTACTAGACCAGACAAGCCGGGTGTCCGCGTACAGGTCTCAAATACTACGGGGAGGGAAGCTAGGATACTAGACCAGACGGAACGGATGTCCGCGTACCGGTCTCAAATACTACGGGGAGGGAAGCTAGGATACTAGACCAGACGGGCCGGGTGTCAGCGTACAGGTCTCAAATACTACGGGAGGGAAGCTAGGATACTAGACCAGACGGGACGGATAGAAGCAACTGATCGACTACGAACAAAAGAATCACAAACGAGGGATTTCACTTTTACTTCTCTCTTTATTTTTTTTTCTAGATTATTTTATTTATCTAATACCCTCCTACAAGTCCGCTACACCGTCTTTACTTAACGGGGAGGAATATTATGTACACTAATCTCAAAACACTGATTAGCGCACTTATTCACTGGTCGCGTGCCGTCGCGCGGTCGAGGCGTCACTCGGATTATACGGAAAAATCACTGCGGGAGACACGTCCACCCCGTCTTACTATTCCGACACGAGAGACCGCTCGCTCGATCGTGTATGACCACCTTCCCCACGCTCCCTTTTCCTCGCTTTCGGGATTTCTAGTATATTCTTTAATTTCTAGTATTTTCTATTACTCACTGAATATCGGTTGGCGTTGCCACTCGGGTTTGGAACTTAACTACGGCTTAATATTCGGTTTCATTTAGTATCGCTTACACCTATAACCTTAAATACTACTAACTTAATATTTTATATTCATGATCAGTCGCTTACACCTATAACCTTACATACTACTAAAAATTGTATCGTACACCTAGGTGTGTACGTTACACCCACCCTTTCTTCCCGTGGCGCGATAAAGAGGCGCCCGTCACTCTTGTTGGTGACGATGAAGCGGAGTTTGTCGCGGACTCGGCGTCCGCGGCCGGCCCGGGCCGGTAGGTAACGCAAACCGCTACCACCAATCCAGCCCTCCGGCAATGGACAGAGGTCGTCCTCCCCTTCTGCGGATTCCGCCAACTCCAATGCGGAAGTCGGTACGGCGTTTACTTCGCCCGCCATCGCAGCACTTGGTGGGGTATCCCTGGCGGCGGATTCGGTCGAATCGATCTCTGAAATATCCATTACGACCTGGTCGAGCAGGCGATCTTCCTATTCGGTGAGTTGGTCGATCGGATGAGCACAGTTGGGGAAATGCTGGAGATCTACGGCCCCATCCCACCGCTGTCCAGCGTCGCCTCGATGGAGATAATCTGGGCGAGATCTGGCCGAGGTGTCCACGTCCTGCAGATCTTGCTGCGGCGATGTCTGGAAGCAACGGCGGAATAGTGGCCTTTCTCCTTCGTCGTCTTCACTGTCGGTGATCAGTTCGAATCCTGCTAGGTATACGGGATCCGGGGAGTCTGACGTTGTGACCCTGGGGTCGCACCTGGGTTCGGGGAGTCCTGCTTCCTGTACAGGTTCTACAACCCACAACCGACCTTGGTTAGGCGGAGAGGTCTGAGTACTCCGGCTAGACAGTTTCGTCTCCTTGACCCGCTCCACGGCTGGGGATGTCTGAACCCCTTGAGAAATCGACACGGGGGGCACCAGAGTACGTCGGGGCGGGGTCCTCGGTTGTTTTACCCTCTCGCCGACTGCCTTCTTGGCGTCAACGTCGGGATCTGCCACTCTGCGATTTTCCAACGCCGGGGGCAGAGGCGGGGATGGCGGTTCGTCGACGTAGGGTCCCTCTGCAGGTAACCCCGGGAATTTGACCACCACAGAACGGACGTCGATACGCATAAACGAGACGTGTCCAGCGTACCGGCAGACCTGGACTTCGGACGTGTAATGGTACGAATGCTCCACGTCCGGGAATCTTGGAGGACTGGGTCTTGGGTAACCCGGATGGCCTGACCGAGGGTCACGTCGGGTCCACGGGTACTCCTCCGAGGAGGAGGGCCGTCGGGACTCCGTGTAGTACGGCTCCCCTGGTCGTCGTCCATTGGGGTAACCGCTGGCCCCACCTGGTGAGCTTTCCCTGGAACGTTGGGGCCTGCTGCATATTTCCGAATCCCGGTCACTGGCGTCATCTTCGTCGTCTTCCAGGCGGTAGGAAGCTGACTGGGGCGACTTCGGCTGATAATATTGTCGCCACCCGTCGGGTCGGGGGCTCCACAAGCCTCCGCGGAGTCCTGCGAACCTGGATCCTTCAGGAGCCTGGAAACCGTCGGTTTTCCTCCACCGAGCTACCGTCTGCCTCGCCGTCCGACGTGAGGAACTCCTCCTCCATTGCTTCGTCGCCTCTGTCAACGTAATCCATCTCCCTGTGGAAGGCTTCCGTGTCGTTGGAGTCGTCCGACAACACAATTACTTCATGCATCTGAAACGGTAAACTAAACTTATTGGTATTGCCCCACCTCTTCGAGCTCCCTACCTGACGGTGTAGCTAACAAAGGACTCGGTCTTAATCTGTTACGATGGTTATACAATGGTTACTCGACTGGTTATACAATGGTTATACAGTGGTTATACAATGGTTATTGGCGGCTTATACAATGGTTACACAGTGGTTATTAGACTAGTTGTTAGACTATCCTGCGGCTGTATGCCGCTTACTGTATCGGATTGCTCGGTCCGGTAATATTATCGTCGATCCTATCTGGAGTGGCTCCTGCATAGTATGGTTTAAGCTGGGATATGTTGGCGATCCGCCGCCGTCGATCTCCGGGGCGCTGGAGGCGTACCAAGTTCGGAGATTTGAACTTCGTAACGGTGTAAGGCCCGTCATATTTGGCAGCAAGTTTGGCGGCGAATCCCTCGGCTGCTTTCGATAAGGGATGCTGTTGCAGCCAGACTTGACCGCCGAGCGTGGGTCTCCATTCTCGCCTTCGTAGGTTATAATGTCTCGCCTGGTCTTGAGACGCTCGCTGAAGATTCGCTCGTGAGACGCTTTGAGGTGAGACGCCTTGTCTTCAGGACCTGTATGCACGACCGCCGATCCGGGGGTGAGTTCATCATACAGCATCGCAGGCAAGCGTGGTTCCCGTCATTGAGTTAGGAACGCGGGGCTATACCCCGTCGAATCCGATATACTGCTATTGATCGCGAGGGATATCTCTGGCAACATATTATCCCACGAACTCTGGTCGCATTCCGACAGCTGGGATATCAGCGTCTTCACAGTGCGGTTGGTCCTTTCTGTGGGATTCTCCTATGGGCAATGTGGAGCCGTGTACTGGATTTCTACGCCGAGCTTGGTGAAATAGTCTTTAGGACCCGGCTTGTGAATTGGGTCCCATTGTCCCATACGAACTTCCGGGAATGCCCACTCGTGCAAGTATGCGTTCCAGAAACGCTTTCTGCACTTGATCTGCGGTGGCTTCCCGGAGTGGGATCAGTTCTACCCATTTAAAGAATACGTCGTGAAACACCGGTCCTTGTTTCGACCGGGGTAGTGGGCCTACAAAGTCGGCACAGAGAATGTCGAAAGGTTCGCTGACGATCCGGGTTAGCATCTTACCTGCCGCTTTGGTTTGTTCCGTCTTAAACTTTTGACAAGATTCACAATGGCGAACATGGCGTTTCACGTCGCGGTACATACCGGGCCAGAAATACCTCTGGGTCAGACGCGTGATCGTTTTTCGGACTCCCAAGTGTCCTGCGGTCGGGGAATCGTGGCACTCACGTAAGACGCGGCCTCTACGGGAAGTGGGCACACAGAGCTTCCACGGGAAGTAGTCCTCATCGTCAGCTCGGTAGCCCATGTTCCTGTAGAGCTGGTCGTTTTCGATCATGTAGTCGGCGAACTTCTCGGGTTCCTCCTGTATTCGATCTTTCATCCTTTTGATCCAGTCGCAGTGGTCCTCGAGTTCGAAAGCGCCTTGCAGTACCTCACGAGGCTGTCGAGAAAGTGTGTCGGCCACGTCGTTCAATTTCCCTCGTCGATAGCGTACGTCGAATTGGAATTGCTGCAATTCTAGCGCCCAACGCGCTATTCGGCCGGAAGGGCTGTCAAGAGAATTTAGCCACTTGAGAGCTAGATGGTCGGTAACGACCTCGAATCGGTACCCTTCCAGGTAGCACCGCATCTTCCTGATTGCCCAGATGATGGCCAGACACTCTTTCTCCGTGGTAGTGTAGTTCTGTTCCGCGGGGGTTAGTCGGCGGCTAGCGTATGCGATGACCCTCTCTTGACTTTCGGAGCTTTCGTTGATCGCAGACACCTTCTCGGGATCAGTCTGAATTCCGTCACTGCTGATGACGTGGCCGAGGTAAACGAGTTTCTGCTTGAAGAAGCAACATTTCCTTGGATTTATCCTTAAGTTCGCCGCCCGCAATCTGCGGAAAACTTCCGAGAGATGAGCGAAGTGCTGTTCTTCTGTCGCGCTTATGATAATGATATCGTCTAGGTAAGCGAAGTCGACCGGTTCCATCTCCACACCGATTACACTATCCAGAGCGCGTTGAAACGTGGCACTGGCAGAATGTAGCCCGAAGGGCATGACCTTCCATTCATATAATTCTCTCCCAGGGACCGTGAACGCTGTATACTGGCGACTATCCCTAGCCATGGGAATTTGCCAATAGCCGTGCTTCAAGTCCAACGTGGAGATATATCGGGCGTGGCGTAATTTCTCCAGAATGTGATTGATTTTCGGGACTGGGTAGGCGTCGGGCACTGAGTGTGCGTTTAACTGACGGTAGTCTTCACACATGCGCCAATCGCCAGTCTTCTTCTTGACCAATACGATGGGAGCGCTGTGCGGGCTTCTGGAACGTTCGATGGCCCCGTCACGGAGCAGTTCGTCTACTTGGGCATCGATGACATGTTGCATCGCGGGGTTCCGGGGATAATACCTTTGTTTCACGGGCTTGTCGTCGCGCATGACGATAGTGTGCTCGGCGACGTGAGACACCCCCATGCAGCTTCTCGAATAAGGCCAGTTCCCGATCGATGAAGCTTTGTTGCGCTGGACTCAATAGTGTGCTCTGTCGCTGTCCGTCGTTTTCTACCGTCCCCATCCTAATGGGCGCGCCGGCATTGATGTTCGGAGTCATGGCTCGCGTAGGAATAGGACTGGGTGTCTCTGCTTCTTCTGGCCTGGCTGTTCCCAAATGGGCAACAGGGCGTACCGTTTCCTCCTGGCTGCCCCGCGCCTTTATAAGTACTGGTTGTAAGAGAGGGTCTCCTGCCGCTTGGAATTCATTTTGCAAGTCGAGGGTAGCTCGACCACATCGCACCTGAGTTCCCGCTACTTTGAGGAAGTCCATTCCAAGTATTACACGATCTAACATGGTGGGCATTACTAACATGGGTAGAGCACCGTAGTGCCGACCAACGTAACCGAGGTTCGCCAGAGCTTCGTCACATCCAGACATGACCGGTCGGCCAACGCTATTCTAGTGACAACATCCTGTAACTCGCCTGCATTCGCGGCCAGTCGAGTAAAACTTTCACTGACGAAACTCCTCGATGCCCCCGTATCAATGGTGGCGTCCACCCGTTGTCCTCCGACTTCTATCGCTGCTGTTGATGAGCCCGCCGTTTAATCTCAACGGGGGTTTTACTGGGGTCGGGTTTGCTGTTCCGTTCGTCTCCGCCGCACCGGGTCCGGCGGAGGCTTTTCCCCGTTTCCCGACAAATTTCGACGGCAACAGTCTATAGTTAAAACTCCTGGTCGCCCACAGTCCCAACAGAAATCCCGACGTGGGTTAGTGCAGTTCCTTTGGAGATGTCCATTCTCTCCACAGCGATTACAAGCCCGCCGTATGTCCACTCGAGAGGTGCCTTTACCGATCATCTGGTGGGTCACGTGTCCTGTCTGCGTTGAATTCACCGGATTCCGGAATGGGTTCGGCGATCGACGAAGTTGAGGTTCTTCTTGGTTCCTGTCCATGGTTGCTTTTGGCTCGCGTCGAGTCGTCTCGAGTTGTTTGACACTCTCATATTCTGTGTCAAAGTCGCGAACTCACTGCCTTTAATAACCGGCTTGCTGCATCTTGGTTCTGAGCTCGATCAAGTAGGTCTTCCAAGGCTCTCCTCTCCGCTGCACGTGGGTCCGTATCTCATCTTCCAACCGGCTCGAAATATCGAGGTGGTAGTAAGAAGTCGAGGAACTCCCTCCTGAAAGTTCCCCATGAGGCCGACTGTAGGTGGCTCGTGCGAAACCACCGTGCCGCTGGGCCCTCCAGATCTCGGACATAACGCGGGGAACCTCCTCTGGATTTATCCTGTACGTCGTCATCTTTTCCTGGAGGGCGGCGATGAGAGTCAACGGATCCGAACTCCCATCGAACCGTAAATTCCATTTGTGCATCTTCTCGGGGAGCAGATGTTGAGTTGGAGCAATGCTGCTCCGTGTGTCTCGCCCTTGTAGATCGGCGGATAAGCGGGCGTCTACCGGTGGCATCCAGGTACCGTGCGTCGATCCGGGGTGAATCCCTCGATTGCGGGCTGGAGTCCCGATCGATGTGTGAGACTGTCCCGTCTTGCAATGGGAAGATCGCCTGCGCGATTAGGTCCTCATGGATATCTCCTAGATCGGTTCGATTGAATCTGTCGCCAGAGATACCCCGCCGAGTGCTCAGAGAGCGGTCGAAGTGAGCGCCGTATCGACTTCCCCAATGTAGTTAGCGGAATCGGCGGAAAGGGAGCCCTATTACCGCAGGGCTGGATTGGTGGCAAGTATAAGTATAAGTAGTATGTAAGATTGTAGTTGTAAGCGACATATCATGAATAATAAATATAAGTAAGTAGTATGTACAGTTGTAGTTGTAAGCGACGTATTATGAATAATAAATATTAAGTTGAGACCGAATATTAAGTCATAGCTGAGTTCCAAACCTTAGTGGCAACGCTAGCCGATATAGAAAATACTAGAAAGTAAGAAATCCCGAAGGCGACAAAAAGGAGAGTGGGGAAGGTGGTCACACAACGATCGAGTTTCCGGTCTCTTGTGTCGGAATGGTAAGACAGGACAGACGTGTCTCCCGCGATAATTTTACGTATAATCCGAAACACACGGTAAATCAAACAAGTGGGTTGATCAGTGCTCAAGGCTAGTGTACATAATATTCCTCTCCGTCAAGGAAAGCTTCCCTCCTCGTAGTGTATGCGACTCGCACGTGGACACCGATCCCGTCTGGTCTAGTACCCTAGCTTCCCTCCTCGTAGTACTTACGACCTACACGCGGACATCCATCCCGTCTGGTCTAGTACCCTAGCTTCCCTCCTCGTAGTATTTGTGACCCGAACGTGGACACCCATCCCGTCTGATCCTAGTACCCTAGCTTCCCTCCTCGTAGTGCATGCGACTTGCGCGTGGACATCATTCCCGACCGGTCGATCATATCACCATCTTTTTCCCTTCAATCTGCTATCGCCCGACAAGTTCTACCAGGCTTGGCCTCGCCCGAAGGTCCAGCCCGGTGGATTTTTGGCCTCCGACGCGTGGAAAACGGCTCGTGCACCCCAATCACCGAAGTGATCAGTGACATCACCCACCGTTCCCAATCTCGCGAAGTAGTTTTCCCGGGTTGACCTCGCCCGCAAATCCGGACCGGATTTGCTCTGTACCCCAGAGCTAGTGCCTATTTGCGTAACTCCATCGATACTACATCAGCCGGCAGTTCGAAATGTCCATTTACAAGCCAATATTTTCTAAGTAGAGCAAGACCGAAGGCCCACCAAATGGACGTTGTAAGCTCCTCTATGTCACATCCTCGAAACACTATGTCTGCTGGGTTGACTTTTATGGGTATGTGTTTCGAAATCGCTTTCTTCGACCACTCCTGAATTTCTGCAACCCGGTTCAAAACAAAAACCGACAACGACCTGGGATGTTTTTTATTTCAGTGTTAAGTGATCTCGGAGTCTGTCCACAGAAAAACATTCTCAATTGGACAATTTGGCAATGGCCTGACAGGATTATAGAGATCTGCTAAAAGGTGAGCTGCACACAACTCAAGGCGAGGCAAAGTTTTCCTCTTGAGGGGAGCTACTTTCGATTTGGCGGTCAATAAAGACACTTTTAAACCTTCAGCAGTTGAGTCCGAACGTAGATGCACGCTCCATACGCTCGCATGGAAGCGTCAGCGAAACTATGTATTTGAATCGGGACTTGTGGATCTGTGTTGACGAATCGCGATACACTTATTTTAGGCAGCTGCAGAAGCGTCGCTTTAAACGTCTCCCACGATGTAAGCAACTGCATCTGTAGCGACTCGTCCCAATCTAATTTTCGAAGCCACGTTCCTGCAACAACATCTTTGCCCCTGTGACCAAAGGACACAAGAGGCCAAGTGGGTCGAAATGTCGAGCAGTAACCGACAAAATATTTCGTTTTGTCGCGCGAAGATCCAGGAAAGAGTCATCCAATCGAACCGGTAACCAAACCACGCCAAGGGTCTTGGTTACGTCTGAGTCTGCCATAAGTGGCATTACAGCGCTATCAGATGCGGATAACTCTGGGCAGTTTGAAAACCACCTTGCCAATTCAAAGACTGCCTCTTGCAAGACCTGAGAAACTTCGTCTCGAAGGCTTTGCAGGTCCTCAACGGCGCCAGTCAACAAATCGTCAACATAAAAATCATTCTGAATAACCTTTGCGGCTTTTGGATGAGTTTCTTGCGCCATCTCTCCTAGCCGCATTAAACACCGAAACGCCAAAAAGGGTGCTGGCGAAGTTGCATATGTAACGGTGTTTAACTTAAAGATTTTCAGGGACTCAGAAGGATCTCGTCTCCATACTATGAGCTGGATGTTTCATATTCCTCCATGAATTTAGTATACATCTTCTTCAGCGAAGGGTCCTTTGACAATGTCCTTTCTAGCGACAAAAATTTACGTTTCGCAACTTCGTATGACGAACAAGGAGAATTGGGACAGAATTAAAAAGCAAACGAACCGAAAATCTACCGGACGACAATCCTTGAGTATTTTTCTCAAAGTGTTGTTGACAGAGTTGTTGCTCAGGAGTATGGACTTTAGCCTTGTGCGGCAAAAAATCCACAGACCAAAATTTCTGCAGGTTTGTGTCAATTGACTCCAACACTTTCTCCTGGGAGCTGAGATGTAACATTTTTTTCAGCGTTTTTATTATTTTCAGAGGCACATCTCCCTGACACTGTCCGGCCGAGAACTGTCTTTTGTAAGATGGGGAATTCAGGCCCCTGCTTTATCTGGCCAACAGATAAAAGTTCAAAGAATGTATCATATCTATTTTTTGGGGCTTGAAGAAGAATGGATCTGCCAACTGAATATTTTCAGGCACCCTCCACCCGCTGGTGTTCACCGCTTGATTGGCTGTTCCCTACTCGCGACTTCACAATCGTGTGTATTTTTTTTGTGGCTTGGGCATTAGTTCCACCAATGCCTCGCAAGCTCATGCACACGTCCTCTCTTGTAATTTTGAGCCTCTGAGCGAGCTCGTCGGTTACAAAGTTTATTTGTGAACCAGAGTCGAGCAACGCTCGAGCTAATACAAACACGCCGCTTTTTGTTTGGACGCTCACAACAGCAGTTGCAAGAATGACTCGATCCGATGCATTCGCATGCAAAACATGCGAAATGGATGGAGACTCCTGCATGAGCGTGGGCTGAGAAGGAGCAAAGTGTGATGTGAGGAATTGCACACTCTACATCTGTTCGATTTGCATTTTTTGACAGTGTGACCCTTTCTTAAGCAGTTAATTATGCATTAACTATGCATTAACATTAAGGGTGCTCTTTTAGCGAAATCGACATTACCAAAAATCATCGATAAGTATATGTTAGCACACCACTTGGCCTGCGTTACCTTCAAAACCCGGAATCTATTTTTACTAACTATAGCCTATAAATTCCCTGTGAGAGAGACAAATGTGTTGACTTTGTATATCTTAGAACCTAAGCATTGCAATGTATTTTTAACTAACAACCCCATTCCACTTCTGTGCAATGGTGGCCCCCTTGACTCTGAAATCGTGTATATAAGCCCGACCTCAACCCTAATAAAGTCAGTACTCAAGTAATCCTTGTGTATTCAATTACTCTGCATTCTACGAGTGAGCATCGCTGTGTCTTTGGCCCTCATATGCACGATTATCTCCCAGTTAAACCAATTCAAGTGTTGGTTTAGCGTCCTACTGTTCTATGTTCTAGGGGCAAGCACATATATAAATAATAAAAACTCAATAAACCTAAAAACATTTTGGTGACCCCGACCGTTGCATGAAATTCTAGTCAACTTGGCGACTAATTTCTGCACATATTTTTATAGACAGATTCCCGATCAACTTGGCGATCGAATCATCTAGATTTAAAGTTGTAAATTCTTGCTTAATAAACCTGTTATTGAGCAGAATTCATAACTAAGGGTAATTTGCCTCGAATAATTTTCCGAGCATGTTCCCGAACAACTTGAAATTTTTTTTTCAAGGAGTAAATGATCAACTTGGCGATCTTATACTACAATATTGGAAGTCAACTTGGCGACTCCAATAACACAAATATTTAAAAGTAGAAGAAGTCAACCCGGCGACTCTTTCAACTTACATCAAAAATTTAATCCGATTTACTGAAGTCAACTTGGCGACTTTCAGGATAACCGTCGATTAATTTCCGAAATTGAAGTAGTCAACAAGGCGGCTCTTCAACTGGAATACAACAATTTCAAGTAGTCAACACGGCGACTCTTCACATTTTGGGAAGCGATTGTATCCTAACAATTAACAAACAAATAAATAAAAATTTTAAATAAAAAGATTTGAATAATTATTGAATTGGCTCTTTTTCTAATCCTTAAAACCTTACTTGTCTTTGACCATAAAATCGGTTGCGATTAGAAGCGTATCCAGCTTATATTAAGCAAATAAATTATCTTCCAACGCGGTCAGGCATTTATAAGGCAAAATGGAGGTTGAAAATTTGATTGCCATTCCAAGCAAAATTGGCGAAGAAATCCAAATTTTGCTGAGAAACATCAAAAAGGATTCCAGAAAAAGAAAGGAAAAGGCGTCTTATTTTGAAGACAGAAAATGCCAAATTGAGGAGTATTGGAAAAAATTCGACAAAGGAAATAATATTATCCTGGAAATGTTAAATAATACTCCAATGTCGCATGAATATTTTGAAAAGCAATACTACAATCAAATGAAAACGATTGTGTATCAAGCTATCGAAGAATTCAATACTAAAATTCTTCAATCGATGGAAACTGAAACTTAGTCAGAAGTTGTGGAACAAATACAAAAATTAATAAGACACCAAGCGGCAGTTCTGGAATCTATGTCAAGAACTATGAAACATAAAGCTCCAGAAAACAAATTTACCTATAAATCAGTAATTGATAATTTATGGAAACAAATTGAAAGTCTTTATTTTGAAAATCACAAATTGTGCATCGAACCTGAAGAATTAGGTTATAGTATGGAGCGATATATCTCCACTGAAGAAGCAATGTTACAATTTTGTCAGCCATCAACTGAAGCAGTTTCAGTAGCTACCAATTCATCGGTGGCTCAATCTCTTCAATACAGTTGTTTCCATTCCAAAATTTGATGGAAGCTATCTAAAATGGCAACCATTTCATGACATTTTTAATAAAATGGTTCATGAATCTGCTATCCCAAAGATACAAAAATGGTGGTATCTTAAAGCTAATCTCTCTGGAGAAGCAGAAAGGTTAGTTAGGCATTTAGAATTAACAGAAGTTAATTATGACACCGCCTGGACCATGCTTAAAGAACGTTTCAATAATAAGCGAGTCCTTTCTACTGCGATATTTGAAAAATTATTTGATCACCCTAATGTGACAAATGATTCTCAATCAATAAAAAATTTGCATGACAACATCAATGAATCATTGCAAGCCTTAAAAAATATTGGAATCAGAACAGAAACCTGGGATCCAGTCCTTCTGTTTCATATGACAAAAAAACTAGATCGACTCACGCACACACTGTATGAGCAAACAATTTTAGATACCAGGGAAATTCAATCAATAAAAGAGTTCCTTTCGTTTCTGGAACAACGTTTTCTCGCACTTGAAGCCATTTGCGGCAAAATGCATAAGGAAAAACACAAAACAAGTGCTTCAGCGACAGCGAATTCATTGACTGTTTTGTCAAAAATGACATAGCATTTACAAATGCGATAGATTTAAGGATATTTCTCCTGCTGAAAGGCTGGCCTGGGTCCAGCGAAAGAAATTGTGCGTAAATTGCTTAAAGGCAGACCACATGTCCAAACAATGCATGTCTAAATAAACATGCATAAAATGCCACAAAAAACACAACACATTGCTACATTTAGGTAACGGAAATTCCAGTACCGAACCAAAAACAGCTGCGTCTGCTGCTACTAAAAACAGTTGTGAGAAAAAATACACACTGTTAGCAACGGCTAGAGTCATAGTGCAAGGAGTAAACAATCAAGAAGGAGATTTTCGCGCACTTCTCGATTCCGGATCACAAATAAATTTAATATCTAAAAGACTCGTTAAGCGGTTATCGTTGCAACTACATCCAAGGACGTGTTAGTGTACTAATTAAATCAAAACATAGTGATTTTGAAGCAAGAGTCGAAGCGTTTGTTCTTCCTTATATTGTGGCAGATCAGCCCACTGAACAAGTAAAAATAAGTGATTTAAAAATCTCAAACAATATTCCACTTGCTGATCCTCATTTCGCAAGACCAGGAAAAATTGATTTACTGCTTGGCGCGGAACATCACTTCTCTATCATAAGGCCAGAGCAAATCAAGTCGTATCCAGGCCATCCTGCCACAGAAATGGATGGTAGTTTCCTCAGCCGAGGAAGCAAAATCGTCGTTGGGAAAATTCTGGAAATTGGACAACATGGAACCAATAAGGAAATACAGGATACCAGAGGAAAGACATTGCGAGAAACATTTTTTGGAAAATCTTCAACATGCACAAGTCGAAAGGTTAATAGTCAGATTACCTTATTCTCATCCCTCACCCCTGGGGAAGTCTTGCGATATTGGGACATTACGTTTCCTTTCGTTGGAACGAAGACCCAGCCCAGATATTAAAATTTTGTATAACGAGTATAAATCCGAATACGAAAAACTAGGTCATATGAAACAAGTATTGCCTAATCAAATACCAAAGGAACATTTCTTTATTCCTCACCACTCTGTTCTTAAGCCGGAAAGTACTACTATAAAATTAAAAGTAGTTTTGATGCTTCCTGTAAAACATCTACAGTAAAATCATTGAATGGTGTGCTTTATCCAGGACCAGTTGTTCAAAGTGATCTGTTTTCTATTCTATTGAGATTTAGAATTCACAATATAGAATTAGAATTCATATAGAAAAAATGTATCGGCAAGTTTGGATGAATCCAAAGACCAATTCAATCAAATGATTGTTTGGCGCTAAAATCCGTCTGATAAAATAAAATATTACCGGCTAAAAACTGTGACTTTTGGCACAACGTCAGCTCCATTTCTTGCAACAAATGGCCATTGAGATCAAATGCACTAAAGAACGATTTCTATGTTGATGACTGCCTAACCGGAGCAGACACAATTATAGATGCTCAAAGGATTCAAATAGAGTTGAATAAAATCTTGCTGCCTTGTGGATTTAAGCTTAGAGAATGGTGCTCTAATTCACACCAGCTACTAAAGGCTGTTTCACCTGAAGATATTGCTAGCAACATAAATCTTGGCACTGCACTGGAGCATACTAGTGTTAGACGTTGGGAATCATTTGGAGACATAGGATGACAACTTGTGTGGCAAGGCTCAAGAACATAACACTCAAACAATTACAAAAAGAGTGGTAGCCTCTGAGTTGGGTCAAATTTTTGACCCACTTGGTCTTTTTGCTCCAGTCATAATCAGAGCAAAAATCTTTCTACAAAATCTTTCAGTCCTTTAACTAAATTGGGACACAGAGATTTCAGTTTCCCTAAAGCAAGGGTGGAAGGCCTTCAGACAGGACTTGCTTTGCTTAAAAAAATGACTATTCCACGACACACTTTCGATGGAAAAATAGCTTGCTGAAAAGGTGAAAAAGGATCTAAACTTACAATCAGAATCCATAAAATGTCATTACTGGACAGTTTCGACAATCGTGATATGTTGGATTCCATACATTCGTTGCAAATAGGTTGTCGAAAATTCAAGATACAACCTGCCCGAATCAATGGAGACATGTGTCATCAAATCTCAACGCCGCAGAAGTATTATATAGAGGGATACTCGCAACTCAATTAAGCGGTCATATATTGTGGTTATACGGTTTCTTCATGGATCTGAAGAGAAATGGCAAGCTCTATTTAAGCTCCAAAGGATAACACTATTTCTTTGGAACGGAAAATTAAAGTTGTTACATTGGCAACATGTACACTAGGAGAAGAAATATATCGAATTAAACATGGAAACTCGTTAAATCGAGCTACTGGAGTTTGACGAATTGTAACAAGCTAGGCGGATAATCATACGGTGTATACAACAGGCTGACTTCACAAATGAATTTAATCACCTTCGACGTCATCCCGAACGACCATTACCCAACAGCAGCAAGGTCGCTTCTCTTCAGCTTCATTTGGACGAAAACTCTATCATAAGAGTAGGAACAAGGGTGGAAAAATCCCCAATTTCTCGGGATGCAATGAATCCCTACTTACTACCATATAATGACGAGATCGTCAAAATGCTGATACATAAACTTCACGAAGAAAATATGCATTGTGGACAAAATACTGTAAAGGGTATTGTACGACAACAGTATCACATTATCAAAATCACTCCTATGGTTAGAAACGTTATCCGAATTGCTTTCTCAAATAATGGGAAAACTACCTGAGACCGATTTTAAATACCGGAGTCGATTATTGCGGACCCTTCTGGATACACCACAAGGTCAGAGGCAAGTGACCTGATAAGGCATACGTTGCAGTATTTGTATGTTTCTCGAAAAAGACTGTCCTTCTGGAACTTGTGGGAGATTTAACCACTGCTGCATTCCTTGGAGCACTACAACGATTTATAAGTCGTAGAGGAAAGTGTGAGACCCTATACTGCGACAATGCGACAAATTTCGTTGGCGCCAGCAACCAATTAAAAGAGTGAAAAGAAACAATACACTCACAGCAGGCTAAGAACTCTATAGTCCAGCTGTGCAATACGAAGGGTGTCCATTTTAAATTTATTCCACCGAGATCCCCTCACTTTGGTGGGTTATGGGAAGCTGCAGTAAAATCAGCAAAAACTATTTATTAAAAAATGTGTCAGATGCTAACCTCACCTTTGAGCAGTTGAGCACTGTTATCACAAATGTTGAGTCAGTTTTAAATTCTCGGCCTCTTACTCCAAGATCAGATGATCCTAATGACCTTACAGACCTAACACCAGGTCATTTACTGATTGGAGAAGAACTAGTCGCTAGTCGGAAACAGGCACATAAAAATGTAAAAGAAGGCATGATGGTTATTGTCAAGGAAGACAATGTGCCTATGCTGCAATGGTCTATTGTTAAAAATTTATCCAGGCCAAGATGGATATGTGCGAGTTGCAGAAGTAAAAACTGCAACAGGAGTATTTAAAAGAGTGATTCATAAGGAAATATATGGAGAAGATGCAGAAGAAGAAGAAGATCAAGAACCAGAAAGGCGGTAAAGACATTTTACATGGGGACAATTAAGGTTGGTCAAATGTGTTCACATATACAACCAGTCCAAGCATGTGCTGCCGTATACCATCATTTCCAACACGTTTATGAAGAAATAAAAACTGAAAATGATTTACTTCACATGTCAAGAACGCGTCGTTCTTCCTTGGATATTGTTGGAAATATTGCCAACAGCTTATTTGGCGTATTAGACACAGAATATGCCAAGAAGATGTCATCAACTATTCAAAAGGTGAAATCGAATGAAGATTACATTTTAGAATTAGTTAACAATCAAACTTCGATAATTGATTCTACAATAAACATTATGAAACGAGATGAAGCTGCTATCGATAAAAGTATAAAAATAATGACTCAGCAAATGGAGGATATAGCTAATGCTCGTCTAGATTCTCTTAAAGCCTTTTAATGGTATATTGCGAATCAATTATCCATATTGGCAGCAAGTCCTCAGAGAGTTCAGACAGAAATTTCACATGTTCTGACAAATGTGCATCACAATGAAATAAGTCCACTTCTCGTTCTCCCAAGCAACTTCGACAACATTTGGATAAACTAAAAATTCACATGCCTCAACGACGATGTACTTCAACTTTATAAGTTCATGAAGGCAGAAGCAAAGGTGGTAAAGGATTATGTAATCTTTAAATTAACACTGCCGTTAGTATTAACACAGTTATTTGAAATATATAACTTGGTTCCAATACCGGTAATTATCAACAATAAAATGATTTCTCTTGATATTTAATATTCAATTATGGCTGTGAATCAAAATCGAGATCAATTAATTACTATGTCGTCAAGTGAATTTGAACTTTGTAACATACTTAATGGCGAAGAGTATATTTGCTCAGATAAGCAATCCATGCTCTCCATTGACAATCATTGTGAGTTTCAATTGTTTAATAACAAATCCTCGTCATTGTGCCAAAAAAAGGGTTCAACGAAATCATTCTCATGGCAAAGATTGAGAACAAAAAATCAATGGATATTTTCAATTAAATCACCGAATCAGCAGTATGTGATGATCAATTATTAACCATTACAATTGATAATATTGGACTTTTATCCTTGGATCCGAAGTGCACTTTAAGAAATCCAGTTCTGAGTGTTATTGGCCATCAGGTAACCTCTGCTGGAACATTGAAATTAAATGAATTTTTAACACCGCTTGCTAAAGTTTCGCATGCAAATAATTCATTAAAGCTAAGTTATAATGAATTAAATGAGCTCAGCAAGGAACTGATTCCAAGAATAAAAATAAAAATGCCAAACTACAACACCACCACATAAGTGCCTATATCGCCCTAATTTTATCACTTGGGTTGATAATATTTTATGTATGTAAACGTTTACAAAAGAGGTCGCCTCAAGCAACCTCGTCATCGTCAAAGGACATCGACTTGCCAGCGAGGCCAATGTTAATCAACACCCCAAGAAGACATCACCAGACGCCCGTATCCGACGCCTTTGAGATCAATATTGGATGATGTTGAACACCTGTTCAACGGCCGGGAGTATGTTAGCACACCACTTCAGTCAACGCATACAGGCAGCGCTAGCTCTGCCTGCGTTACCTTCAAAATTCGGGTTCTATTTTTACTAACTCTAGCCGATAAATTCCCTGTGTGGGAGACAAATATGTTGACTTTGTATATCCTAGAACCTAAGCAATGCAATGTATTTTTAACTAACAACCCCATTCCACTTCTGTGCAAAGGTGGCCCCCTTGACTCTGAAATCGTGTATATAAACCCGACCTCAACCCTAATAAATTCAGTACTCAAGTAATCCTTGTGTATTGAATTACTCTGCATTCTACGAGTGAGCACCGCTGTGTCTTTGGCCCCCATATGCATGACTAACGGGACTTTTTAAAAATAGAACGCAAAGCGTGAACACTTGTTCAATTTTGCAGCGCAGCAGCGTTACTTTAGCATTTCGTCAAAACAAAGTTGCACTTTAAAGTGGTCAAACGTTCGCAAGAGAGGTCCGAATTAGTTTATTTAAAATGAACTTTAAAGTTTCAGGTATTTACTTTACTAAGTTATTTTTGTGAAATTAATCTGTTTTATTTTTGTTCTTTTTTGTGTATGTTTGATTATTAATCCTTTACTTGTGTATTATGTGAACGTAATTTTCATGCTTAAAGAGTGTTATCAGTGTATTTGTCAATGTTTGAAGGTAATAAAAACGTAAATTGTAGCTGCTAATACTTGCTAATTTGTGTGTATTCATTAATAAACTTATGCTGTCTTACTGTTTTAGGGTCAAATTTGCGACGCAGTCTGCTGCTCTTCCTTTGCTTTTGTGATGTTTCTTTTGTGTTCGTCATTTGTGTTTGTAGAAAATTTGGGATATTCTTTTTTTCGCTCATTTGTATTTTATCATTTTCTATAGGCGCTTCTTCTAACTGCGAATTTTCACGCATGTACATCTTTGATCTTTGGTGCACAGGTCAAAAATGCCGATAAAACTCGAAGAGTGACTATTTTGGTAGAAGAGAGCATTAAGAACAAGGGATACGCAAAAAAATTATTGCCTTTTGGACTAAATACAAGCATATCAAGAGTTTAATTGTTCAACATCACACAAATATCGAAATTTTAACACTGTAACTTCACTGGAAGTATCTTTTCGCACCATCGCCATATAAGCCATACTAAGGTGCTATGTGAGCTATAGGATAGAGTCTTCCAATTTTTGTACTCTATATTCTCAATATTTTTTTAGGTTTTTGCGGAAAATTTCATAACGATATCTCAACGGGAAATATTTATGGCCGCGGCTCCATACAAGCCCAACCAGTGTGAAGCGCGTGCCGATCGGACGTCAAAATTTTACACCTTTAATATAAACAATACGGTAAAATCGGTTAAAATTAATTTTCTCACCATATTTCGCGCAGCATATAAGCTATTGTCCTGAATCTCTCCAAATCGTATTTTTAATGCGTACAATGATCAGGGTAAAAGCGCGTGCCAATCGGACGTGTATATCTTATTGATCCCAAAGAAACAATATGGTAAAATCGCTTAAAATTTAACTTTCTTACCATATTTCGCGCAGCATATAAGCTATTGACCTGAATCTTTCCAAATCGTATTATTTTAATGCATTCCATGATCAGGGTAAAAGCGCGTGCCGATCGGACGTCAATATCTTATAGCTCCCATAGGAACTAAATGGTAAAATCGTTTAAAATTAAATTTTCTCCCCATATCTAGCGCATTATATAAGATATTAACCTGAATCTTTCCAATTGGTATTTTTTAATGCATGGTCAGGCGTAAAGCGCGAGCCGATCTGATGTCTATACCACATTTCGCGCACTATTTTGACCTGAATCTTTCCAAATCGTATTTTTTAATGCATACCATGATCTGGGTTAAAGCGCGTGCCGATCGAAAGTCTATATCTTATTGCTCCCATGGGAACCATAGGGTTAAATCGGTTAAAACTTAATATTTTTACCATACTTCACACTGTATATAAGATATATAAGGTATAGCTACCATAGGAACAATAGGGTTAAATCTGTTTAAACTTAATTTTTTACTTATTTTAGGGTAAATTTTAACTAAGTTAACCCTATTCTTCCAATGAGAGCTATAGGGTAAAATGGGTTCACATTCATTTTTTTTAATATATTTCGCACTGTATATAAGATAATGACCTGAATCTTTCCAAATCATATTTTTTAATGCATTCCATGATCAGGGTAAAACGCGTGCAAATCGGAGGTATATAAGCTATTGACCTAAATCTTTCCAAATCGTATTTTTTAATGCATACCATGATTAGGGTAAAAGCGCGTCCCAATCGGACGTCTATATCTTATAGCTCCCATAGGAACAATAGGATAAAATGGGTTAACATTAATTTTTTACTAAATTTCGCACTGTATATAGGATAATGACCTGAATCTTTCCAAATCATATTTTTTAATGCATTCCATGATCAGGGTAAAACGCGTGCCAATCGGACGTCTTTATCTTATAGCTCCCATTGAAACAATAGAGTAAAATAGGTTAAAATTTAATTTTCTTACCATATTTCGCGCCCCATATAAGCTTTTGACCTAAATCTTTCTAAATGGTATTTTTTAATGCATACCATGATCAGGGTAAAAGCGCGTCCCAATCGGGCGTCTAAATCTTATAGTTCCCATAGCAACAATAGGATAAAATGGGTTAAAATTAATTTATTTTACTATATTTCGTACTGTATATAAGATAATGACCTGAATCTTTCCAAATCGATCAGGGTGAAACGCGTGCCAATCGGACGTCTATATCTTATAGCTGCAATAGAAACAATTGGGTAAAATCGGTTAAAATTTAATTTTCTCACCATATTTCAAATGGTATTTGTTAATGCAAACCATGAAAAAAAAGCGCGTGCCGATCGGACGTCTATATCTTGTAGATACCATAGGAACAATATGGTTAAATTGGTAAAAACTTAATTTTTTTACCATATTTCACACTGTATATAAGCTATTGACCTGAATCTTTCCAAATCGTATTTTTTTTAATGCATACCATGCTCAGGGTAAAAGCGCGTCCCAATCGGACGTCTATATCATATAGCTCCCATAGGAACAATATATGATATAGACGTCCGATTGGGGCTCCCATAGGAACAATAGGCTAAAATCGGTTACATTTTAATTTTTTTGTCATACTTTGCGCAGCATATTAGCTTTAGACCTGAATCTGTGCAAATGGTATTTTTTAATGCAAACCATGATCAGGGTAAAAGCCCGTGCCGATCGGAAGTTTATATCTTATTGCTCCCTTAGGAACAATTGTGTAAAATGGGTTCACATTAATGTTTTTACTATATTTCGCACTGCATATAAGATAATGACCTGAATCTTTCCAAATCATATTTTTTAATGCATTCCATGATAAAACGCGTGCAAATCGGACGTTTATATTGTATAGCTCCCATAGAAACAATAGGGTAAAATCGGTTTAAAATTTAATTTTCTCTCCATATGTCGCGCAGTATATAAGCTATTGACCTAAATCTTTCTAAATGGTATTTTTAAATGCATTCCATGATCAGGGTAAAAGCTCGTGCCGATCGGACGTCTATATCTTAAAGCTCCCATAGAAACAATATGGTTATGTCGGTAAAAATTTAATTTTTTTTACCATATTTCGCGTGCTATATAAGCTATTGTAGCGCAGTATGTAAGATATTAACCTGAATCTTAAAGCTCCATAATAATAAGGACATCATCCGTAACTAAAAATTGCCTGCTCATCCATATACGTTTACTAATAGCTAAAACCTGTATTGTCCCAGCGCTATATTATGGAGTAGAAGTTTTTTCAAACTGTGACACTACCAGTAAGAACAAAATTAAAGTTATATTAAATTGCATAGCCAGGTATATATTCAACCAACCACATAGGATCACGTATCCGAATGTTCGCCGAAAATATTCGATATCCCGCTAAATGAATGGATACAGATGCGAAACTTAATTTTTCTGCAAAAAATTATTTTCCAAAAAGAACCTTCTTTTCGAAAAACTTTAATTTACACCCTCTAATCTTACTTGCATAAGACCTAGATCATTGACATACGAAAGACAATTTTTAATTAAATTAATATTTCGCGCAGCATATAAGCTATTGACCTGAATCTTTCCAAATCGTATGTTTTTTAATGCATTCCATGATCAGGGAAAAAGCGCATGCGGATCGCACGTCTTTACAATATTTCACGCACTATATAGGTTTTTGACCTGAATCTTTCCAATTAATATTTTGCCCGGCTGACGTCCATATCTTAAAGCTCCCATAGAAACAATATGGTTATGTCGGTAAAAATTTAATTTTTTTACCATATATCTCGTACTATATAGCTATTGTAGCGCAGTGTGTAAGATATTAACCGGTATTTTTTAGTGCATACCATGATTAGGGTATCGGATGTCAAAATTTTATAGATTTAATATAAACAATACGGTAAAATCTGTTAAAATTTAATTGTTTACCATATTTCGAGCACTATATAAGCTATTGTTCTGAATCTCTCCAAATCGTATTTTTAATGCGTACCATGATCAGGGTAAAAGCGCGTGCCAATCGGACGTGTATATCTTATAGATCCCAAAGAAACAATCGAGCACTACATAAGCATTATAAGCATTAAAAAATACAATTTGGAAAGTTGCGCGAAAATTAAATTGTTTAAAATTTAATTTTTTCACCATATTTCGCGCAGCATATAAGCTATTGACCTGAATCTTTCCAAATCGTATAATTTTAATGCATTCCATGATCAGGGTAAAGCGCGTGCCGATCGGACGTTAATATCTCACAGCTCCCATAGGAAATTTATGGTAAAATCGTTTAAAATTTAATTTTCTCGCCATATGTAGCGCATTATGTAAGATATTGACCTGAATCTTTCCAATTGGTATTTTTTAATGCATGATCAGGCGTAAAGCGCGAGCCGATCTGATGTCTAAAAAGGGTAAAAGCGCGGGCCGATCGCACGTTTATTCCATTTTGACCTGAATCTTTCCAAATCGTTTTTTTTAATGCATACCATGATCAGGGTAAAAGCGCGTCAAAATATAATACTGTTTTGTATTAACAACGCGAAAACTTGTGACTGCAGTAGTTCGAGACGACGTTAATTTGCGAGCTTGTGAAAAACTATTTCGAAAGCACGACGAAAAGGAGTGGCTACGATGACGTTCGATTGATCACTAACGATTATATTTCAATATTTGCTTTAAGAACCTAACTTATGCTACGAGGCGAATTCGCAAGAGCGAACGGATGAAAGCTTTATTTGCTCCCGCTCTCGCCCTACAACTAGTGATTTAAATACAAGCGCCAAGTGCAAGTCCGCTGCTGGAGGCTGGAGATGTACTCCCGGGACCATCGCTGCCAAAACCTGTGTCTGAGAGACGAGACACCTCGCCATCGTCGCAAGCAGGTCAGGCTGATCTGGTCCGGGAGCGTCGCTGATGGTGGGGCCAAAGAGGGCCGCCGATGAGCAGATGCCCGGAGGTCAGGGCCTCGCCGTCGTTCGGGTCGCTGCTTAGAGCTCCGAGGGGCCTGGAGTTGAGCACGGCCTCCACGCTGGTGAGCAGAGTTCCGAGCTCCTCCGCGGTCAAGAGGTCTTGGCCTACCGTCCGAAGGAACAGGTGCTTTGCAGACTTCACGCCTGCCTCCCATAGTCCGCCGAAGTGCGGTGCTCTAGGCGGTATGAACGCAAACTCGCCCCCCCCTGCTCCTCCAGACGGGCTCGGAACTCTCTCATGTGGCGATCTGCGCCGACGAAATTGGTGGCGTTGTCGCACCACACCTTCTCCGGAATCCCGCAACGACTCACGAACCTTTGAAATGCCACCAAGAACGCATCAGTGGTTAGGTCAGACACGAATTCTAAGTGGACCGCTTTGGACGCAAAACAGGCGAACAAGGCCACGTACGACTTGTACGGTGGCTGACCACGGATACGATACGTTGTGCTGAAGGGACCACAAAAATCAACGCTACAAATGTTGAACGGGCGGAGAGCTCGAAGTCTATCTGCTGGCAAGTTTCCCATAATTTGCGTCAAGAGTTGCGGCTTACAGCAAAAGCAGCGCATGCACGACCGAACTGTTCGTCGGCAGACTTCTTGAGCATTAACTAGCCAGATTTTCTCGCGCAGACGACTTAGGAGAGCTCGTGGGCCAGCGTGACAGTTCGTAACGTGCAGGTATGACACATAGGATCTGACGAACTGTGAGCTTTTAGACAGCAACAACGGGAATTTGGCTTCGTACGGGATAGGAGCATTCAATAACCGACCCGGTTTATTTTTCCGAATTTTTCCCTGAATTCATGAAATTGGATAACTTCGACAATTTTATCAAAAGCGAAAACCAGTTCTCTTGGCGAAATACTTTTTTCAAAGGGCTTCGATACCTTCCTGCACCTTTGAATAAAACGGAAAACCCACTCGAATACTCACAGAAGCTTCAGGTGCGATGAAAGGGACTCTATTTTCTGAAGCACATAATTTGGTTCTGAGCTGACTACGAGAGCTATTGCCGATTTGCGTAGCTCTATCGACATTTCATCAGCCGGCAGTTCGAAATGTTTATTTACAGGCCAATTATTTTCTGAGTCTAGCAAGAACGAAGGCCCACCGAACCAAATGGACGTTGTAAGCTCCTCTATGTCACATCCTCGGGACACTTTGTCTGCTGGGTTGACTTTCGTGGGAACGTGTCTCCAAACTGCTTTCTCCGACCACTCCTGAATTTCTTCAACCCGGTTCGAAACAAAAACCGACGACGACGAGGGATGGGTTTTAATCCAGTGTAAAGTGATCTCGGAGTCTGTCCACAGAAAAACATTCTCAATTGGACAATTTTGCAATGGCCTGACAGGATTATAGAGATCTGCTAAAAGGTGAGCTGCACACAACTCAAGGCGAGGCAAAGTTTTCGTCTTGAGGGGAGCTACTTTCGATTTGGCGGTCAATAAAGACACTTTCAAACCTTCAGCAGTTTGAGTCCGAACGTAGATGCACGCTCCATACGCTCGCATGGAAGCGTCAGCGAAACTCCCACGATGTAAGCAACTGCAACTGCGACTCGTCCCAATCTAATTTTCGAAGCCACAGTTCCTCCAACAACATCTTTGCCTTTGTGACCAAAGGACACAAGAGGCCAAGTGGGTCGAAAAGTCGAGCAGTAACCGACAAAATATTTCGTTTTGTCGCGCGAAGATCCAGGAAAGAGTCATCCAATCGAACCGGTAACCAAACCACGCCAAGGGTCTTGGTTACGTCTGAGTCTGTCATAAGTGGCATTACAGCGCTATCAGATGCGGATAACTCTGGGCAGTTTGAAATCCACCTTGCCAATTCGAAGACTGCCTCTTGCAAGACCTGAGAAACTTCGTCTCGAAGGCTTTGCAGGTCCTCAACGGCGCCAGTCAACAAATCGTCAACATAAAAATCATTCTGAATAACCTTTGCGGCTTTTGGATGAGTTTCTTGCGTCATCTCTCCTAGCCGAATTAAACACCGAAACGCCAAAAAGTGTGCTGGCGAAGTTGCATATGTAACGGTGTTTAACTTAAAGATTTTCAGGGACTCAGAAGGATCTCGTCTCCATACTATGAGCTGGATGTTTCATATTCCTCCATGAATTTAGTATACATCTTCTTCAGCGAAGGGTCCTTTGACAATGTCCTTTCTAGCGACAAAAATCTACGTTTCGATAAGCATATCTATTTTTTGGGGCTTGAAGAAGAATGGATCTGCCAACTGAATATTTTCAGGCACCCTCCACCCGCTGGTGTTCACCGCTTGATTGGCTGTTCCCTACTCGCGACTTCACAATCGTGTGTATTTTTTTTGTGGCTTGGGCATTAGTTCCACCAATGCCTCGCAAGCTCATGCACACGTCCTCTCTTGTAATTTTGAGCCTCTGAGCGAGCTCCTCGGTTACAAAGTTTATTTGTGAACCAGAGTCGAGCAACGCTCGAGCTAATACAAACTCGCCGCTTTTTGTTTGGACGGTCACAACAGCAGTTGCAAGAATGACTCGAACCGATGCATTCGCATGCAAAACATGCGAAGTGGATGGAGACTCCTGCATGAGCGTGGGCTGAGAAGGAGGTGGCAACGCGAGATTTGTGTTTGGGGCATATATGTGTAGCAAAGTGTGATGTGAGGAATTGCACATCTACATCTGTTCGATTTGCATTTTTTGACAGTGTGACCCTTTCTTAAGCAGTTAATGCATAAGGGTGCTTTTTTAGCGAAATCGAATCTTTGCTGAACTGTTAGGGCTGCGAAGGAAGCGCAGTTTCCAATCTGATGTTCGGCTGAATTGCAATACATGCATTGAACAGAGTCGTTCCTGGCAGCGACAAACGAAAAACTCCTATTTCCATTCTTCTTAGGGTTAGATTGGGTCTGCTGAACAGTTTTGGGCTTGGAAGCCCCTTCTGCTACCATGTGTTGGTATCGCCTGTTGAGGGCCGCCTCACATTCGCTCCAAAGTGGAAGCGAAGTATAATCTAAACGTTCTTCCCATTTTCTTTTAGTTCCTGCATCGACCTTGCTCATTACCAGATGTATTAAAATGGCATTAGTAATGCGTCTATCATCCCCAATAGACAGCAAGGAGTCATACAAGGCTGTGACCGTGTCGATGAGGGTTCTCAAGGTTGTAGCTGAAGGCTGGGAAATTTTTTGCAAATTAAAAAGTGTCGATATGTTGTCAAACAAAAAATAAGACAATCATTATCGTAAACCCGCTTCAGGCTAGCAAGGGCTTTGGGATAATTTTCTGCAGTGACTTGAAAGGCCCTAACTGTTCGTAAAGCGTCTCCAGCTAAACACGAAATTAAATGATTGAATTTTTCAATATCGTGTAAGGTGTCATCTTTGTCAACGAAATTTCGAAAAGGCTTATAAAATTTTTAAATTCTGAGTGTTTTCCGCTAAAAGTTGGGAGAGCAACGCTCGGTACACGGCATTGAGGCGGGCGATTTGCTGGCGGAGCGGATTTCTCTAATATATTTTGTTTGCACATATTTAAAATCGAAATGACTTTGTCATTACGGCCCTCTCTTCCAACTCTTCGCAGTATACATCTTTTGTATCTTTCACTTCTATTTGGTTTTGCAAAAGTGAAGCATTTTCAATGTGCGTATTTAGAATCTCTGATCGACACTCAAGCTCGACCGGATTTATAGATAATTTAGCTTCTTTTAAGTGGCGATAAGTTCGGTTAATACTTTTCATGCAAACATCTCGTTGATGTTTAAGCTCTTCGATATCCTTAGTTGCCATTGCGTTTATTTGTATTTATTTGGTTGGTATCGAAGAGGTGTTGAATATTTATTTTTATTAAATTATTTATTTGTTAAATAATATAATAAAAATCAACGAGTAATATACCGATCGCATACGGTGTAAGGGAGCTAAGTGCCGAGAGAATTACAGCGAAAAATCTAAATAGGGTTTTTATATTTTTTATATAAACCCTGCGACAGTATATGCCGCACGCACGCACTGTAGGGGAGCTACCGCTCAAGCTCAAGCGTACCGAAAAAAACGAACAAACGTTTAGGCAGACCGAAAATAGCACTGCTGCAGCGATCGAGAACGAAAACGACAAAAGATAACTCGAAATAGCGGCAGCGGTGTCGGTGTGCGTGTGTATGTGTACGCGGCTAGCGGCTCTTCCTATGCAAATGCTAACGGAGAATGATACACTCACCGATAACTACGGGCAACGAATATATAAGCCTGACGCCAAAATGCGCGCAAAATTATGAAAAGCGCGGAAAAAATTGGAAAAGCGCGGGAAAATAATGAAAAGCGCGGGAAATGTTCGGACAAACTGCGGCGAAAGTTATTGCCGCTAATTTTCTGAGAGCTACACTTTTCACAATTTGCACTTTTTTCCAGCTATTTTTATTTATACCCTAAATTGGTGCTCATTACGACGAAAGTTGGGGGAATTAAGTTCGCACTAATTGGGTCGACGACGAGTATTTTATTGCTTGTTTTTTGGCCAAAGCGATTCACATATAATTCGAAATATATTATGTTTATTGTAGAATTTTGGTTGTAAGTACATGCAAATTTTTATTTCTTGGTTAGAATGCTCACTATCTACCGATTTTTACACGAATGCAAAAAGTTGAAAGATGGGCCAAAACACAATTGACAATACGCCACAGCTTTCAACTTTTGGAACTCTATACCTGGATGGCCGACTTGATAATTGCAACTTCCTTTTTGACTTCCATTTGGCGGCAGCAGCAAATTGAGCAATTAAATTTGACGAAACGTCAGGCGCAACTTCAAGAACGGCAGAAAATTTCCAGCGACGAAATTATTGAATTTAATTTATTGGCCGAACCGACACGAATAAATTGGTTTTTGTTGGTATTGTTTATAGTTTTTCACCGAAAAAAAAATTAAAAAACTCGCGAACTCTACTGCTAATCACATCGGGGTCACCATGAAAAATTTAATACTATTTGTATTAATAACGCGAAAACTTTGTGAACGCAGTAGTTCGAGACGATTTTAATTTGCGAAACTTTGTGAAAACTATGTCGAAAGCGCGACGAAAAGGAGTGGCTACGATGACGTTCGATTGATCACTAACAATTATATTTCAACAATAGAACCTAACTTATGCTACGGTGGCGAGAGACGGGGCGAATTCGCAAGAGCGAACAGACGAAAGCTTTATTGGCTCCCGCTCTCGCCCTACAACTAGTGATTTAAATACAAGCGCTGAGTGCGCAAACATATATATAGTGACATATCCATAATCCCATATAACTCTTATGCACATGTCCACACACCTTCACACACATACACCCTTAGTACCCAAATCAGCCGATATCTAATTGCAAATGTACCCAAGCCTTAGACTAAACATCCAAACGAATCAGCCGATATCTAATTGCAAATGTACCCAAGCCTTAGACTAAACATCCAAAACGAATCAGCCGATATCTAATTGCAAATGTACCCAAGCCTTAGACTAAACATCCAGAACGAATCAAATTACGTTATCAGTTCGTTCCCAAACTTTCGGATCCCAATGGAAAATTACCATGCGAGCAAAACCCCAAGATTCTAGACTAAACAATTGGATTGAGTGGCTGGTGCATTATCAATCAACAATCCAAAGGGCAATTAGAAAACTCACTCAATTAACGCCAACTCCACTCTTAGAAAGCTCTAAAGCTCAAAACCGAGGTATGATCGTCAAAGAAGTTTAAGTTAAGAAGCGAGTTCAGTTTGAGACCTAAAACAATTAGGACGTGTTCTTCCAAATAATAATAATTGTAATAGTTGATAAATAAAATTAAATAAAGTTTTTTTTTATGTAAAACTTATAGTACGAATATTTAATTATATAAATTAGATTTTTCACTTTGCGATATATTAAAAAAAAAGCGATTTTTATTTTAATATACAGTGGAGTTTTATTGGTAATGTCTTAATAGTTAGATTCCCAAAATTGAACTGTCTTTACAATTGCATTATTCTTATAACTATGGCTTTTATCAGTGACAGCGACGCTAGCAGCGAAAGTGGACTTCGATCAGAAGATTTGGATTGGTCGAATTAGTGGCCTGATGGGTGGGTTGTCAGGCTGCATCTTTTGTTTATTAAATTTGGATTGGTCAAAGCTTTTATGCTGATGAATGGGTTCTCATGCTGGACCCTTTGTTTAAAAGTTTACCTCTTGTTTATGTCTGCTGTCGTCGGTAAAGGCGTGTGAAATGTTTATAATAAGGGGACTGTTGATAACAGGCGTGGGAAATGTTTATGTCTAACGGGAAATGTTTATGTCTGATTAATTTGAATAACTCCTATAGTAGGCTCTGAAATGTTATGTTTGACAAATGAATTAATGGGTATCTCGGGATATACAGGCTGGGTGTTATGTTTGACAAATGAAGTAATGGGTATCTCGGGATATACAGGTTGGGTGTTAGGCTTGATGTCTGGAGTATTTGGTAATACGTCACTCGCCCCTCCTTTAGAACATTCAACATCCTTGTTGAATCTAACAAAAATTTCTTTTTTGTTGGCTAGGCGCCTGTAGGTAAATATGATGTAAGTAGTGATAGTTAAAACTATAATTATTAAAATTGTGAATACAATACACTTGTAAACTGTTTCTTGCTTTTCTTGATAGCTAATTGATTTCTTAATTTTTAACAATGGAATTGGTTAATATAATAATACATTGGTGCTAGATAATATAATTTTATATTCGTTTATAATCTTTGAAGTAGTAAATTTTATGTTTCTTATTTCTAAAGTGCATTGACTTAATTGTATTATGTTGTTTCCCTGTATCGTTTTGTTGAATATTTCACAATCTTGCTTAATTTGTGTTTTGCTTAAATTATAAGTTATAATGATGTTCGGTTCAATATATTTTATAGATTCATTTTCTGATACATACGTGTGTTGACAATTCGCTAGTTGATTAGTAAGAATTTGAGAGATACATTGATCAGTGATTATAAATTTTTGGTCTAAACTTGGTGTGTTTTCTAAATAAAAAACAATGTTTTTATCAGTTACAAAATATTCAAAATTATCATTTATGTCAATTTGTCGGCCTATATTATCTGGGTATTTTATAATTCTATATTTTTGGGTTTCCTTAAATGAAGTTGGTATATGAACTAAAATAAAAGTGTCTTTAGTCTGGCTACTTATCCAAGCTGAAGTTTTGATTGCTAAAAGTTTTTCTTCGTCTATATCATCCAACTCTTCATGTTTCAATATTTTAGGATTGAATATTCCTATTCTTGTTAATTGTAATCCCATTTGTAAATCTTCAATATACTCAAGGAAAATGTTTAATGAATATCTAAAAATGTGTAATGCATCCATTTCCTCTTCATCTTTCACAAGTCTTTTTATGTCTTGGGATTGTTTATTTATTACTGTAACTATTTCATTAAAATCTTTATTTTCAATTACTTGATCTTGTAAATTTTCTAATTTATCTTCTAGCTCTTTTTTATCGTCTTCTGTTAATGTTCCAAATAAGTATTTATAAGCAGTTCCTACAATATTAAATAATCCTCGTTTTTGTCTTTGTGTAGAAATAATTCCCTTGATTTCATGTTTTAGTTGTTTTAGTGCTAAGGCAATATCTGGTACGTAATTAAACTTGTTTTCGTATTTCATAAAGTCCTGGTATGTTTCTAATATTTTGTTTGATTAATCTGTATTATATGATGTTCGTAATTTAAAGGTATTTTTACAATCCCTGTGTTCAGAAGTAAATAACCGTTGTTTGAAGTGATAGGTGTAATACTAATTTGTTGAGCTGTTGTCAATGTTACATTCGTCCACGTCATTATCAAGATCATTTTCAAGATCAGAGTCAGTACTGTCAGATTCCCTGGAATGATTAGAGAGATTTTGCGCTTTAGCTTTTTTAAATTTACTTATGTGCTTTATTACTTTATGACCCCTATTAGTTTCTTGCCAATGCTTTTCGTCTTTCTGTTCTAATGCTCCTGTCTTTTTGAATGGGTTTACTAATTTCGCTTTACGTTTCATATCTTTTTCAACTTTAGTATATCTAAGATCTACTTCATGTTCCTCACGATTTTTATTAATTTTATCTATTTTATGTTCTTTTTGTTTTTGCATATTTTTACTCGGTTCCATACCATAAAGAAAGATTTGAGCAGGGGTTTTACCAGTGGCATCATGGGTTATTTCGTGATTATAGACATAAGTTGCTTTTTCTATATTCATTAATTTGTCTTCAGCATCTGAGAGTGTATTTATGATTCTAAGTTTTTCGTTAATTGTTTTATGAACCCTTTCTATGTCAGCTATACCGTTTTTACTACTAGTGATTTCAATATTGATATTTTCTTTCTGTAGCCAGTTTTGTAAAGATTTGGATACTAGACCGGGATCTTGATCCATTTTAATAGTTTTCGGTTTACCTATCATATTAAAAATTTGAGTAATGCTTTTTTACTTTCAATCCAGTCTGTGGTTTTTGTTTCTATGATAGAAATGAATTTTGAATGAATGTCAATACATGTCAAAAATTTACGTTGGTCAATAAAATAATAGTCAATAACATATTTGTCACGAATATTTTGAGTTTCAGGAGTCTTTTCAAAAGGGAGTGCAACTTTTCTGTGCTCTGCTTTGCATAAATTACAGGCCTCGCATTTATTTATTATGTTTTGAATAAGTTTTTGTGCATCTGGGAAATAGTATTTAGTTTTAAAATCGTCATACGTCTTTTTAATGCCTTGGTGTATCGTCTTTTCGTGTATTTCTAATATTTTTTAGTGGAAGTCTGCATATGTGGACAAGTTTGGAAGTATTACTGAAGTTTTCATTAATTTTGTACCAGTGTTTGGTTTAATTAAATCCATATAGGCTCGTTGAAAGATAGCAAAGTCTTCGTCATTATTAATGAACATAACAAAATTGTGTCCACATATGAATTTTATAATTATATCTTTTGCTAAACGGTCAGTCATGTCACTGTAAATTATTTTATTTATAGTTTGTTAAAGTAGTGAGTAAGTTCGTTAGTGTCTTTATTTCCTTTTTCAAATATTAGTTGGTGATTAAAAACGTTAATAGGTCGTTCTGTGATCTGTATGCAATTGCCATTATCTTCTTGTGCACTATGCACTGTTGCTGCAGTAGTTTCTAATTCATCATCATTTTGAAAAACTTCTTCAAATTTTTTATCTTTAGTTTCCTTTTTGTAATTCTTGATAAAGCATCTGCTACGAGATTCTCTTTTCCTTTAATGTATTTTATTTCATAATCAAACTCTCTAAGTTTAATTTTCCAACGTTGTAACTTCATATTAGGTTCTTTTATATTATGTAACCAAACAAGCGGTTTATGGTCTGAGCATATTTTAAAACTTCTTCCAAAAAGATAAGGGCGGAAATATTTGGTTGCCCATACTATAGCTAGTAATTCTTTTTCAATAGCTGCGTAATTTAACTCATGTTCATTTAAAGTTCTTCTGGCGAAACAAATAGGCTTACCTTCTTGAGATAAAACAGCACCTAATGCATAATTGCTTGCATCTGTAGTTAAATCAAACTTTTTTTCGAAATCTGGATATGTGAGAATTGGGTCGTTACTTATTAGAGTTTTTAATTTTTCAAATGCTTCGTTATAAGTTGGATCTTTAATATTTATTTTGGCTCCTTTCTTTAAACAAAGAGTCATTGGTTTTGCGATTTTTGCGAAATCTTTTATGAATTTGCGATAAAATCCGCAAAGGCCTAAAAATGATTTTATTTGTTTCGGAGAGTTTGGAATTTTAAAATCTTGAATAGCTTGAATCTTATTTGGATTTGCTTTGATTCCTTCAGTTGTAATTATATGTCCTAAAATTCAGTTTCTCGTTTCATAAACTCACATTTATCTAATTGCAGTTTAAGATTTGATCTGCGAAGACGTTCGAATACTTTTCTAAGAGATTGGATATGCTCTTGCAATGAGGTTGAAAATATGACAATATCGTCCAAATACACAAGACAATGGGTACCTATTATGTCGTATAAAATATTATTCATGCAACGCTGAAATGTCGCTGGGGCATTTTTTAGACCAAATGGCATCCTAGTATACTCATAGTGACCTTTCTTGGTGGAAAATGCAGTTTTTTGTATAGATCCTGGGTCCATTTCAATTTGATGGAATCCTTTAGCTAGGTCTAATGTTGTAAAGTATTGACATTTACCTAATTTATCTAAAATTTCATCCATGTTTGGAATAGGAAATTTGTCATTTATGGTTATTTCATTGAGTCCTCTGTAATCAATGGCCATACGAAATTTGGGAATGCCCGATGCATCCTTTTTCTTTGGTACCATTACAATAGGACTACAATAAGGAGATTTTGATTTTCTGATAATACCTTGATTTATCATTTCCTCAATTTGTTTTCTACTTCTGTGTCATAAATGTACGGATAACTATATGGTTTCCTATAAATCGGTTCTTCATGTTTTGTTTTATTATGTGTTTGATTTCGTTCGTGAAAGTCAAATTGTCACCTTCGCGATACTGAATATCAAAATACTTGGACATTAAATAATGAAGTTCAGTTTTTTCTTCATTATCTAAGTGATCGTCTCTTAAATAATTATTTGTTAAGTCTGTTTGCATGGCATAAATATATTCGTCATCGTTTGTTATACTTGAAAAAGTTTGATTCCGTTCCTCTGTTATATTTATCATTGGGAATTCGTAATTATTTAGAATAATAGTATTTCTCATGAAATCAATTTTGGCTGAGGTTTCTTTTAGAATTTTTCTTCCTATGAGAATATCATAATGATTTGAAAAGTTTTTTAAAAAAAATGTTTGCTTGGATGAAAATAATTTTGGGATGCTAAATTCGATATATTTTCTAAAGTTACAGATTCTCCTATCGTTTGGACTTTTGTCGAAATATTTTTAGTTGGATATTTCAAAAAGTTTTCGTTTATCAAATTTATGCTTGAGCCTGTATCAATAAGACAGAGGCATAGTTTGTTATCAATTTTAATTTTTATTGCGGTGGTGTTTCTTCCGAGGCTATTGTCTGAAAATTTTCACTTGTGTCCATTGGCTCAGTTCTACGTTGTTGACCTGAGTCTGAGGTTCGGGCACGTTTTTGGGGAATATTAGTACTTTGAGTAGTCTGGGCATTTTGTACTTGATTATTTTGAAAAGATCTAGGATAATATTGATTGCCAGAAGAATTATTATTATAGCTGCTATTATTACCCCAGTTCCTATTTGAGTCGAACTTGTTCTGTCTCTGTTGATTGTTGTTATATCGATTTTGGTAGTTATTATTTTGGATTTTTTCTCTTTGACTGATTATTTGGGTTAAAGTTTCTTGCTGATCTAAAGTATTGATATTCGTCGTCATCATTAGAGTTTTGGGATGTATACGAGCGGGTATTTAAAGGTTTATCTACAAACAATCCTACAGCTTGGGCAGCTTGTTTTAATTTGAGAGGAGTTGATATGTCAAATTTGCTCAACGTAATGTATGTTTGAACTGGCAATTTTTCACGAATCACTTCAGCTAATGTATCATTCAAAGTTCTTGAAACTAAAACCGTGTTTGATGGATTGTTATCTAAGCTGAGTTTACAACATATTCTACTTGTTTGTTCTTCTAATTCTTCGACAAATCTACGTAAATTATTTTTATATTTAGTCTCACGTAATTCCATAATCATCCGATGTGGAGGTGTTGCGCTGTTGTATTCGCTGATAAGTAAAGTCCTTAATTCCTTCCAGTCCTGTGGTATATTTCTCATCAACAATGTTCGGGCTCGTCCTATTAGAAGGTTTCGGATGGCTGCTTGTATAATTTGATGTTGGGCTTCTGATGTTGTCGGATAATGGTAAACTAGTTCGTCAACTTCCTTTATGAAGAGAGCCAAGTAGAGTGGGTCTCCATTAAATTTGTTTATCTGCTTAAGTTGCAGAAGAAAATGGTTCATGGCCACGTCTGTAAGAATTTGTGTTGCTTTTGCGGCTGTGGCTGCGGCTGCTGTTGATGTTGATGGCATTTCCATTTTTACAGTTTATTAAAAATTTTTTTTTTTTAATTTTTTTAAAAAAAAATTTTGTTTACACGAAATATATCAGTTATTAGATTTATTATCGCTGAATTTAGACATTAGAAATCCTCATTCGTGATTTGACTAATGTTGTTGTTTTATTTTCACAATATTTAAGTAAGTTCGTTTTGCGGATACAAATAAATTTATTTTCACGAAGTGATTTTTGAAGTCCTTTTTAGGTAGTCACTCGCTAGGATATTACTTGTATCCTACCGGCTGCGCCAATTAGATTTTTCACTTTGCGATATATTAAAAAAAAAGCGATTTTTATTTTAATATACAGTGGAGTTTTATTGGTAATGTCTTAATAGTTAGATTCCCAAAATTGAACTGTCTTTACAATTGCATTATTCTTATAACTATGGCTTTTATCAGTGACAGCGACGCTAGCAGCGAAAGTGGACTTCGATCAGAAGATTTGGATTGGTCGAATTAGTGGCCTGATGGGTGGGTTGTCAGGCTGCATCTTTTGTTTATTAAATTTGGATTGGTCAAAGCTTTTATGCTGATGAATGGGTTCTCATGCTGGACCCTTTGTTTAAAAGTTTACCTCTTGTTTATGTCTGCTGTCGTCGGTAAAGGCGTGTGAAATGTTTATAATAAGGGGACTGTTGATAACAGGCGTGGGAAATGTTTATGTCTAACGGGAAATGTTTATGTCTGATTAATTTGAATAACTCCTATAGTAGGCTCTGAAATGTTAGGCTTGATGTCTGGAGTATTTGGTAATACGTCACTTATATATATATAATATTTTAACAATGTAATCTATGGTAACAGAATTATAAAGGCCGAAAAAAACTTAAACTTAAAATTCAATAGACTTTGTTATAATATCGATGTACTTTTCCAACACGTTAATGACATTTTAGAAAGCATCCTTTTGTCAAGCATTAAATTAATTTCCAAATTCATTTTATCAGAAGATGAACTTGAAACTATATCACATACATTTAAGAATGAATCTTTTACCATGAAATCAGAGACTACGTTAATTTGCGAACTTGTGAAAAATCATTTCGAAAGCAACACGAAAAGGAGTGGCGATGACGTTCGATTGATCACTAACGATTATATTTCAATAATTTCTCTTAGAACCTAACTTATGCTACGGTGGCGAAAGACGGGGCGAATTCGCAAGAGCGAACGGACGAAAGCTTTATTGGCTCCCGCTCTCGCCCTACAACTAGTGATTTAAATACAAGCGCCAAGCGCGCAAGCAGCGCGTGCCGATCGGAAGTATATAACTTATTGCTCCCATAGGAACAATAGGTAAAATGGGTTTACATTAATTTTTTTAATATATTTCGCACTGTATCTAAGATAGTGACCTGAGTCTTTCAAATCATATTTTTTAATGCATTCCATGATCAGGGTAAATCGCGTGCCAATCGGACGTCTATATCTTATAGCTCCCTTAGAAACAATAGGGTTAAATCGGTTAAAATTTAATTTTCTCATCATATTTCGCGCAGTATATAAGCTATTGACCCAAATCTTTCCAAATCGTATATTTTAATGCATACCATGATCAGGGTAAAAGCGCGCCCCAATCGGGCGTCTATATCTTATAGCTCCCATAGGAACAATAGAATAAAACGGGTTAACAATAATTTTTTTACTATATTTCGCTTTGTATATAAGACAATGACCTGAACCTTTCCAAATCATATTTTTTAATGGATACCACGATCAGGGTAAAACGCGGGCCAATCGGACGTCTATATCTTATAGCTCCAATAGAAACAATAGGGTAAACTCGGTTAAAATTTAATTTGCTCGCCATATTTCGCGCAGAATATAAGCTATTGACCTAAATCTTTCTAAATGGTATTTTGTTAATGCATTCCATGATCAGGGTAAAAGCTCGTGCCGATCGGACGTCTATATCTTAAAGCTCCCATAGAAACAATATGGTTATTTTTACCATATTTCGCGTACTTGTGACGACCCACCGTTACAAATATATAAACTTTCACATTAAAGCTTAAAAAGAACATTCCAAATACTGGCCTTTTATTATTTCCGGCTTCCGACCCGGAAACGATACAAAATAAAACGGCAGGTCGAAACTACCGATGCCCGGCAGCTCGAAACTAACGATGCCCTACATTCCCACATCCCACTAGAAAATCCAAGTAGTTCGTTCCTCTAAAACGACCCAGAACACTACGAACCCGACGTAATCGAACGACGAGACACGACGACACCAAGCAGTGCACAATCGACCCTTCCGAAGCGCCGACACCAAGCAGTGCACCCAGCTACCGCGCAGCGTCGACAATAAGCAGTACACCCAGCCATCACACATCGCCAACGCCAAGCAGTCCCTCGAACCATTGCGCAGTGACAGCAACAAGCAGTGCAACATACGGCCCTTCCGTAGCACACAAAGCAATGCCATACTCAATGAGCTGCGATATACTCGGCCCTTCCGCAGCGTCGATATCAACAAGCAGTACCACATTCGGACCTTCAGCAGCGTCGACGCCACTTATCAAGCAGTATCAAGCTCGTTATAATTATAGTTAGAAAACTTAGTCTTAATCAATCGTACTATTAAAATATAACCATACTCTGTAGCGTTCGATTTGTGTTATTCTTTGGGGAAAGGGAGGTAAACCGATCAAAAGAGGAAATAAATTTCTGTCTCGAACCCTGGCCACGGCGAGCTATACCGCCTCCCAAAACAGGGTCGTTATAGTGGCGATCGAGCAAATTGAACACAAAAAGACAGTATCCTCAAATAGAAACACCAAAGATCGTTACCTTCTTCCTCAACACAACACAATATAATACAATGGCAGACAAATTAATTCGAGGCTGGATAAGCAATGCCAATAAAGCCCAACTAGCCTAAAGCCTATCTAATAGAATTCGATGTCAAACCAGAAACACTGTGCGAGGACATGCGAAGACAGATTTTATAAAGAACGGCAACCATGGCGAGGAAACTATCAAACGCCTTTTGGAACTGGCTCAGAAACACGCAAGAAGCCCATCACCAGCACCTAACGGAACAGGAAACCAACCGGAAGGCATTAGTGGGACAACCGACACAGAGGAACACATCGAGGAAAAACATAAATACCTGCAAGTACCGAACCCGACGGAGTTTGCTAAGGAAAACCTGGACCTAAGCCCACAAGGACAGAAGGAAATAAAGTGGCCACGATAGGAGTAATACGAAGTTGGGGAGAATACGACGGAACTGGAAACCCGGAAGAGTTCACCCACCCAAACCCGATGCCGTCATGGAGCACCTTACGGAAAGAATTCCTAGAGTATTACAGGCCAGCGGATCATGAGGAGAAAGCTATGGAAAGCATCACACATAGACACCAGGACGAGAACGAGCCAGCGAAGAAATATGCGCTAGAACTCAGGAAAATCATGCGATTCACTACGCTCACAGAAGAAAAAAATCTGGAGTGGGTGTACCGAAACAGTCGAGTGGAGTTCAAGCGATATGCTAAACGTAAATGCCAAACCCTAGCGGAATAACTCCGACTAGCCGAGGAATTCGAGGCACTACAACCACAGGAGCACACAGCACAGCAGACAACGCAACAAGCACCGGAAATTCGCTTGGGACACCAACCACCAGGAAGTTACTGGAGACCACCAAGAAACCAATGGAGACCCCAAGAAACACAACCAATACTTAACAGAGGCGTCACAGGATCTTGGAACATGAGCAATAGATGCTCGCGGTGCAAAGCAGTGGGACACATAGCTCGCGGATGCAATAACCAACCAAGACTGTTTTGCTGGGAATGCGGACAGGATGGAATACGAACAATTCATTGCTGCCGCAGGAATGAAACGACGGGAAACGGAAGACCCATGGGATCAGAGCGGGCACCCAGGGCACACACCACACTCGCAAAATCAATAAAGTTCAACGGTCGACGTCTACTAGCACAAAACATCATAGGCAGCACAAGAATTCGCGGTGCAATTGACACAGGAGCCACACGGAGTTTTATCGGCCAAGACCTAGCCAGTAGAATAGCCAAGCATGGAAAAAAGAAAACAAGTAATTGAAGCCATAAGACTTGCAGACGGAACAAACAGAACGGTCACAGAGGCACTAGAAGTACCAATACAACTCGGGACCCAAACAAACACAACAACACTATTAGTCCTCGACGAGGTGATTGGAGACCTACTCTTGGGAATAGACTTCTTAGAACAATGCAACGCTACACTAGAATGGGGCGGAATCACAACGAAAATGAAAAAGAAGAAGAGGAGCCAACGCAGAAGCAAGAAACACAAGAGACACGGCTTCGGATCACTAGAAACAGGGGATTTAACAGACGCACAGATCCAAGAGACCCTCAAAAGGGAGTTAGAGATGATGAATCAAATCAAAGGAGTAAGTCACATTGCAAGCCACAAAATCTTCATGAAGCACGACCGCCCAATTAAACAGAGGTGCTACCCTCGAAACCCAGCAATGCAGTCAATAATAAACAAACAAGTCGACGAACTCATAGCACAGAACCTCATAGAACCCTCGCACTCCGCCTATAGTTCGCCAGTGGTAATCGTGGAGAAGAAAAACAAGGAATGGAGGCTTTGCATAGACTATAGGCAACTGAACGAGCACTCTGATCGAGACGCATGGATCAAATTCTCAACCAACTCCGCGAGGAGACAGAAGAGGCGACCAGAAACCTAAAGAAAGCCCTAACCGAAGCACCGGTCCTGGCTTGTCCGGACTTTGGAAGAACCTTTATACTTCAGACGGACGCCAGTAATTATGGACTAGGAGCAGTACTGACCCAAGAGTAGAACACGTTATTCATATGCCCAGTCGGAAGCTCACAAAAACAGAACAAAACTACTCGGCTACCGAAAAAGAGTGCCTGGCAATACACTGGGGCATCCAGAAATTGAGGATGTACCTGGAAGGGTACCACTTCGTCGTTATCACGGACCACCAAGCACTTAAATGGCTTAACTCGATCGAGAGCCCGTCTGGACGGAATGCCAGATGGGTATTGGCAATGCAGCCATACTAATTCGAGGTACGCTAAAAGACAAGCTTAACGTCGTGGCAGACGCATTATCCCGAATGCTCAAAGAAGAAATACACTGAGCCGAAGTAGAGGAGGACGAGTGGATAAAACAGAAACTTCTTGCAATAGAAAAAGAACCAGAAACATGGCCAGATTACGCATTAATAGAAGGAAAACTATACAGAAATCTACCGTCATGGGCCGGAGACGAGGATACACAACCGTGGAAGCTATGCATGTCAAGGAACCAAAGAGAACGAGTGCTACGAGAAAACCACAGCGAAGCTACAGCAGGCCACCTAGGGGTTAGAAAAACGAAGCATCGGGTAATGGCATCGTACTACTGGCAAGGGATGCACAGAGTCATACAACAGTACGTACGTCGATGAGAAACATGCCAACGGTACAAGACCTCACACTCCGCATAGACATCGTTGGCCCACTACCGAAGTCTAGTCACGGCAATAACATGCTTCTAGTTATGTTCGACAAGTTCTCCAAGTGGGTGGAGCTAGCAGCCGTAAAAAAAGCAACAACAGAAATTGTATTAAAAGTTTTACGCGACCAGATCCTCACACGATATGGTACACCGAAAAAACTCATCTCGGACAACGGGGTACAGTTTACGAGTAATAAGTTTAAGGCACAGTTACAGAAATGGGGAATCGTCCACCAGTTAACAGCGCCATGCACCCCGCAAGAGAACCCAGCCGAGAGGGCAAATAGGACAATAAAAACTACGATAGCTCAATTCTCCGGAACCGAACACACACTGTGGGAAGACTAGCTACCCGAAATAGCAATGGCCATCAATAGCAGCAGGTCAGAATCAACAGGATACAGCCCGGCGTACCTACTGTACGGACGAGAAATACGACTACCTGGGAGCCTGTATAACGAAACCACACCTGGATCCGGAAACGATAGAGGCAAGGTTACACCGCATGATAGAAACGAGCAAACTAGCACATCGGAACATGGGAAA
>NW_026453348.1:0-111387 GCF_025200985.1 Drosophila gunungcola
TAAATGGCCAACAGTTCAATCTCCTCGGTCACCTGCAGCGAGGGTGATATTGTTTCACTAAGTTCCAGCCCCGAATATCCCTCAACTCCTTTATTCATGGATATTTCGGCACTCACTGAGGGTCCAATAAAATCAGACGACGACACTACCCTAATGGAATTACAGGAAAACGATGAGGATCCCCTCATTACACAGAAATTTATACAAATTAAAAAATTTCTCAACGAAGCAGCCAACAAAGCCGCTGAAATTGTAAATTCCTCAAAACCCAAACCCGACTCTCTTCCTCATCATACCCCTCTCTCGCTCACTAATACTAAATCAAGCGACAAAGGCGCCAAAAGTGATGACGCCAACATACAAAGTCAAACAACCCCAAAAATGAAAAACAACGCTCACTCACACTTACAAATAAGCAACCAAACCAAACCCTCTCTCACCACACAAAAAGTTCCTCTCTCTCTCACAAACACCTGCAATAACTATTATGGCGCCAAAATAAATCTCGTCCTAAACACTCACACAGACACAAAAGAAAACCATAAGCCCACCACTCTCTCTCACCTAACTTCTCTCTCGCTCACAAACAAAAAAACAAGCATAAAAGGCGCCAAAAATAATGACGCCAACTCACCAACGCAAACAACCCCAAAAATGGAAAACAACGCTCACTCACACTTACAAACAAGCAACCAAATCATACCCTCTCTCACCACACAAAACGCCTCTCCCTCTCTCACAAACACCTGCAACAACCACCATGCCGCCAAAACCAAACGCGCTTTAAACACCCACACAGACGCAAAGGAAAACAACAAGCTCACTACTCTCTCTCATCTTGCTTCTCTCCCGCCTTCAAATATTAACAAACACAGTATAGGCGCCAAAAGTAGCGTCGCAAAAACATCAATACAAGACATCACATCTATAGACATCTCCACATCTCCAGACACACACACAAACAATAAAAACAAACAAAACACAAGCACACACTCAACACCTCTTTCACTAAACAAACATGGCAAAATAAACAGGCGCTCACAAGACTCCACTATATTCACAAGCAAAGGAATAATTCCCAACACACTAAATAAAACTACTCCCTCCACACACATAGACACTCAGGAAAAACATTTTACTGCCGCAACATTTCCCGACGATAACATTTGTAAAATGACTGTCACACAAACAAGCATAAATACCCACACACCAAATACAACTACCACACCCAACCCTGAAGATAAAATCACCAAACGCATTAACAAAAATACCAAGACCGATACAGAAAAATCAAACAAAACAGCAAACAACATAGAACCCAACCCTGCACAAACGGACGTCTGGCAACCTTGTCCCCCATCCCTAAGAAATATACCAAATGGCTCCCTAGTCGACCCGGCAACACTAACAAAAGCAATATTAGACCAAATTAACAACATCATACCAAATCCTGCCAATACAACACAATCAAAACATGCGAACCCACCGACACCAGCTGACAAACGGAAAAGATCGCCCCCCCTAGTAAATAAACCCCTCTATGCTTTACCCTTGTCCCCTCCTCCTAAAGAGCAACGTTTCCGCGCCCCAAACAATTTAACCAGCCACAACACCGCCAGGCGCAGTCTGTTCTACCCCGACAATCCTGTACGAAAGCTGACCACATACGCAGAAATAGTCAAAGACACCAGACCAGTAGACCATAAGACTACAGCCACAGAAGACTATTTAAAAACTCCTGGAAAAAGATGTTTGGACATAAATGAAATTACCCCTGACGAAACCCCTGCCAAAAAGCAATGTAAACTTGCTGAAAATACTACTTACAGAAACCTGGACATTGAGACCCCAATCTTTAAAAGTAGCATAGCCAATTTCATAGCGGACGAACGCAGAAAAAATAGCATCTCACTAGAGACAGCTATAATTCCCCCCCCAAAAAAACAACAGATGCAGACCTCCATCCTTGGAGGACAGTGCCCTCCAGCAGGAAAGTACCACCACTGCAAGTAGCTAGTACTACACAGATAGTACCGCTGCTAGAAAAATTTAATTATAGGGCGGGCATTTCTAGCTACAAAACTAGAACCACAAGGGAAATGGGGTGCAAATCAATGCTGTTGACTTTAAATCTTATAAAATAATTAAACAGGTACTTGTAGAAAATGGCATCTCAGCCCACACCCACCAGGCGCGGGCAGAAAAGGGCTTCTACGTAGTCATACGCCACTTGCATCCTTCCACGCCTTACAAATGGGTCATAGACGAGCTCCAGAAAATTGGGTATCAAACCCGCTTCATACAGTGTATGAAAAATAGGACATCTGGGGTACCTATGAAATTACACAAAGTTGAAATAGAACACAGCCTGACGGAGACCATAAAAGTATACTCACTTTGAAGGTCCTGGGCAACCAAACCGTCAAAGTGGAAAGGATGCATAAAACTCGAGAGCCTGTCCAATGCTACAATTGCAAGGTTTCCGCCACTCCAGAAACCACTGCCTAAAAGGCCCTAGGTGTATGAAGTGCGCCGGAAACCATGAAACTAGAGTTTGTCTAAAACCAAGATCAACTCCGGCTAAATGCGCAAACTGCTCGGGGGCGCATGTCAGCTCGTACAGGGGCTGCCCAGCCTATAAAAAGGAAAAAAACTCATTATTTATTAACCAAATAAATCTGGGAGAATTCAGGGAAACCAGAAGGGAAATCAGGCCCCAACCCCTCACTCATGCTTACCCTAAACCGCCAGCTGCAAACACACGGCAAAACCCATTCCGGGATATCAAAGAAAGGAGAAAACCCTCTACCCACCGCCCCTCACACCATGACACCGCCATCCAAAAAAGGCTCAACCGCTTACGGAGAGAAAAGGAACCCAAAATAACAAAAAAAAACCCAGCCGAGCAACACTTAAAAAAATTTCAACAAGGACTACGAGAGAAAAATAAAAAAATAGACTCCCAAGGAAAAAATTCCCCCCCAGGATTCCCCAAAATAAACCAGAAAGCTGGGGAAAGCCCCCCGACAACTAGCCGAGCTGCTAGAGCTTTCTTCAAACCTAGAACAATCGAAAATAAAAATTCCCCTGAAGAATCAAAACCCAATAACAAACCAATTCCGATGGAAAATAATATCCTCAGCCACGCCCTAGAATTAAGGATTGAAAGCCTAGAAATTAAACTGGACAATTTCATTAATAAAATAATGACATTAATAGGAAGCTCAAACTAGGAAACAAAACACATTAATTCAGCCGTAAAAAACCCTACCGTATGACACACACTACAAACAACAATAACACAAACTCACTAAAACTATGTTTCTGGAATGCCTGTGGAGCAGGAAATAAGAAAAATGAAATAGAGGCCTTTATAGTAAAAGAAAAAATTCAAATAATGATGGTCATCGAAACCAGGCTACACCCAAATTCAACAGCCCTTAACTTCCCAGGATTCCACACATACTACTCACGCAATCCAAATTCAAACAGAAAGGGCGGCACAGCCATAATAGTCAATCAAAACATAAGGCACACGGCCTTAAACCCAATAGAAACGGAGTCCTTCCAAAGCTCACCAATAGTCCTCATCCCGTCAAGCGGTATTAGAGCTGATATGATTATTATTGCCCCCATATACTGCCCACCTACCTACAAATGGAGTCCAAATCATTTTACCAAAATGTTCAACCACTTCAAGGAAGTACTGGGTGGCAATTCAAAATTTATCCTGGGCGGGGACTGGAATGCCAAACACCCAAATTGGGGAAACTACCGCTCTTGTGAAAGGGGCAGACACCTACACGACAGTCTACAAGCAACAAGAAACCTACAGACTCTAGCCACTGGCGAAGCAACCCACTACCCATTTGACAGCAGGAAACAGCCTTCAGCACTTGACTTCGCCATCTACAAAGGATTCAGAAGGCAATGTCTCCACATCACTTCTTCTCAAGACCTCAGCTCTGACCATGTTCCCCTACTGCTCACTATTAACTTCAATAAAACCAACATCATGCAGGAAAAAGCAAAGACTACAATAATTACAAAAAACACTAACATTCCTAAATTCAAAAAACTACTGGAGGACAAAATTCTACTAAATACAGACATTAAATCAGGGCAGGACATAGAAGACTGCATTGACATACTCATGAGAAACATCAACACTTCAGCCAAAGAAGCAACCCCACAAACCCACACGCAAAACAGAAACAACAATAGACATAAGGAAAACCCTAATCTAATAAAGCTTGACGAAAGAACCCTCAACCTACTCAACCAAAAACGAGAACTCAACAAAATATACAGAGCTACAGGGACGAAAGAAGCAAAAACATGGTTCAAAGCAGCGCAAAATAAACTGGCTAAGGAAATTAAAAAACTAAGGGAAAAAAATATAAATGACAAAATAAAAGATATTGACCCTACAGACAGATACAAAATGGACAAACTATGGAAAATGACAAATACAATTAAGAGACAAGAGCAACCCTGCTGGCCACTTAAAAAGGAAGTTGACCCTAATAAACCCACACCAGCCAGCCTCTGGACCAAGACTGCGGATGAAAAAGCCGAAGTCCTTGCACTTCACCTAGAGTCCCGATTCACCCCAAACCTAAGGAACGAAACTACAGACAGAGAACAAATTAAAAAGGAACTAACGAACTATAAAACGACTAACGCAGCAATGACAAGAGCGCAGAATCACAACAACTATAGGCCAGTCACATTAGCGGAACTTAATACGCTAATTGATGTCCTAGAAAATAAAAAAGCCCCTGGACATGACAAAGTTGACAACAAACTGATTAAAACTCTACCAATAAAAGCCAGACTGTACCTCGTTCTTATATACAACAGGATTCTACAAACAGGTCATTTTCCAAGCCAGTGGAAACACGCAACAATCACTATGATCCTTAAACCAAGAAAATCCCCTTCCTGTGCAAGCTCCTACAGACCCATAAGCCTCTTACCCAGCTTCTCCAAAATACTCGAAAAGATCCTAATGGTCAGGCTTTTCGAGACTGAATCCTTTGCTAAAGCTATTCCTCATCACCAGTTTGGCTTTAGAAAGGAACACAGTGCTGAACATCAACTAAGCAGAGTAACACAATTTATCTTAAAGGCCTTTGAAGAGAAAGAGGTGTGCTCTGCAACCTTTGTCGATGTTTCAGAGGCATTTGACAGGGTCTGGCATGATGGACTCCTTGTCAAGCTGTCTAAACTTCTCCCTATCTGCATGTTCAACGTCCTAGAAAACTACCTACAGAACAGAACATTCTGTGTAAAGCTAGGCAACGGAACTACATCAAAAACATGCAAAATAACAGCTGGAGTGCCCCAAGGTGGAAACCTAGCACCTATACTATTCTCAGTTTTCACATCTGACATGCCGTTTCCAATCCTAACTAACCCCAGCTATGAAAGGTCCTTCCCAAACTACTTCCCTAAGAATATGCTACTTGCCACATACGCAGACGACACCGTCATCCTCAGCAGGGCTTCAACAGCAAACACAGCCACTGAGCTGAGCAACAAATACCTCAGCAAATACTGTAGTTGGGCTAAACAGTGGGATATCTCAATAAACGCGAAAAAAACGGGACACATACTATTTTCCTTAAGGGGAAAGGAACACCCGTATACTACCCCACTTGTTGACGGACAAAGGACAATGAAACAAAACAAGCAACGCTACTTGGGGGTTATCTTGGACAAAAAACTTACTCTTAAATCACACGTCTCACAATTAAGAGCAAAAATCTTCTCAAGCTATAAAAAACTAGAATGGCTACTAGGCAAAAAAAGCAAACTACCTGACAACACCAAAACACTTCTCTTTAAACAAATAATATCGCCCATCTGGCACTACTCAATAGCTGTTTGGGGGTCCTTAATATCAGAAACAAGCGCCAAACAAATTCAAACCGTGGAGAATAAGCTAATAAGAAAATCTATTAATGCATCTAGGTACACAAAACAATCCACTATCAGAGAAATACACAACATCAAATCTTTCTCAGAAGTCTTTGCTCATTCTAGCCAAAGGTTTGCGATCTCAACAACAACCCACAGAAATCCACTTATACGAGATCTCATCCTAAAACCGTATATCCCCAAAAGGCTAGCGGCGAGCAGATCCAGATACCTAGATCAATACCAAAAATACCTGCTTCAGCAAGAGCAAATATCCCTGAACCACCAATAGAGCCCACCTACAATAGCACATACGGTTACACGGAAAGTGAGGAAAAACAAATACTGAATAAATTAAGGGAAAAATTTAGAAAAAGTCTTCCTACATTACTGCGACTAACAGACGAGAGAGAGGAACTAGAAGAAAACGAAAAGGAGATTAAAAAGAAAAACGAGAGAAAAAAGGCATTAAAAACTAAACCCCCAGAGAGATGGTGTGAAATGCTTATTAACAAATACAATAAACTTTTTAGAGAGGGAAGAATAACACGAGAAGAACTACTTGACAAAATGGAAGGGCAACCTCACGGCATCATAAGGATAATTATACCTGATTTTCAAACCCACATAGGACAACAAACCCTATACTACTCAACAAATTAAAAAAATACAATAAAAAGGGGAAAGGGGTCAAAATTAAACTCAAAAATGGGCTCATCAATAGATTACCAGTTATCCACAAACACCTGCTCCTGTCCTGGACGACTCCAAACTGTCCTTGCGTTCTTCTGGAGGACTTGAACTGCCTTCCCGAGCCATGTACTGCTCGTATAAAATTCACAAATGGATCCTGCTCACAAAAACGAGCCCGGCTGGACATGACTGCGAGGGGAAAAAATTACATAAATATAAACACATTTATAACAATTAAAACCAAAAACAAATTCACCCATCTAAACCATGCTTGGACTTCTGCCCGGCTTCCGGCGTACACGACTGCGGCGAGGGACACATCTGTTAAAATAAAAAAATAACATAATTAAAAACACACTCACAATAAATAAAGCCAAAATAAAATACACTTACCTACCCCAACCACACGCCGAGTGCGGCGAATGAATTCTACACAGACGCATGGACGCGTGAACTGAATCAAAAATCAAAATGATGCTCATAATAAAGGGTCCTTGCCATGCACAGCTCTCCCAAATTAAGGGGTCCTTACTGCACTTGACTCTCCTAAACTGAGCCAAAAGGGGTTTCTACTGATGTTACTAAGGAGATTGACTCTCTCACACAGTGAAACAAAGTTGCAAATAAAATTAAAAAAGTCTTCAACGCTCACAATGGGGGGTCCTTGCAAACTGCGGCTCTCCCAATAAGGGGTCCTTACCACAATTAGCTCTCCCAACCTTAGCTATAGTAAACACAAATAGCATTCATGCCACTGTAAACGATTAAGGGTCCTTATCGACCACAGCTCTCCTTTGGGGTCCTTGCTGTGTGGGTCGACTCTCCAAAATGCGAAGCCCAGGCAAAGAACGCAAAATGCCTGCTCACAGTAAGGGGTCCTTGCCATGTGCAGCTCTCCCAAAAAGGGGTCCTTGCTGCGATTGACTCTCCCAAAATGAAGCATGCAATGGGTACATTAAACAAGACACACGAAACGCGATTAAGGGTCATTGTCAACCACAGCTTTCCCTTGGTGTCCTTGCTGCAAGAGTCGACTCTCCAATAAACGCAGAGGACATTAAGGACCAAGACAGACCCAATAAAATTTGACAGACAAAGCACTCACCTGTAATACCTCATATAGATGAAAAGCCTGATCTGCACAAGCATAAGTTCCTGCCTTGACAGCTTTCCTGGCCATAGGAAAGGCCTCGCGCTGCCTGATTGGTCGCGCCTCTGATTGACCATGACGGTGAAAACTGATGCAACGAACTCCTACAAGGATCTCCGGACACGACTGCAGCGAGGGACACGCTCTGCGCGAACACACAGGCGCGCATACAGCCGATGGACTCCTTTCTGATCCAAAGAAAGGCGACGGCAGCGGGGTATCTTCCCTTCCTTACTGCCAGCTAGGGTCAGCCTAATTGGTGGAACATCCTTGCGATTCATGATGGTTGAAGCTGCGGAGAGGGGTGGCGCTACGACTTCAATCTGCTCGTATGGACGAACCTGCGGGAAAAAAGGGCATATTTAAAAACACATCATTTATAACAAATAAAAACAAAACAAATTCACTTGTCTGAACCACGCTTGGACTCCTGACCGGCTTCGGGTGCACACGACTGCGGCGAGGGATACATCTGTAAAAAACAAAATAACAACATAATTAAAAACACACTCACAATAAAAAAAAAAGCCAAAACAAAATACACTTCCTACCCCAACCACACCTTGACTGCGGCGAGGGAATTCCACACAGACACACTATTGGAACGCATTTGGGCTCCTACCCGGCTTCGGGTGCACACGACTGCGGCGAGGGATTCACCTGCAAAAAAAACAAAATAACAACATAATTAAAAACACACTCGCAATAAACGAAACCAAAACAAAACACACTTCCTACCCCAACCTACACCTTGACTGCGGCGAGGGAATTCCACACAGTCTCATTATTGGAACCCAATTGGGCTCCTGACCGGCTTCAGGTGCACACGACTGCGGCGAGGGATACATCTGTAAAAAACAAAACAACAACATAATTAAAAACACACTCACAATAAACAAATGCAAAACAAAACACACCTCCTACCCCAACCACACCTTGACTGCGGCGAGGGAATTCCACACGACTGCGGCGAGGGACAAGCCTGTAAAAATTAAAAATAATAACATAATTAAAAATCACACTCACAATAAACAAAGTCAAAACAATAAATACTTACCTACCCCAACCACATAAAAACTGCGACGAGTAAATTCCATACAAACACACAGCCAGAACCACGCTTGGGCTTGCCAGGGTCCTGGTAAACACGACTGCGGCGAGGGATACGTCTACAGAAAAAAAAAAAGAAAAAAATTTTAAAAAAATACACAAGCGCAATCAATAAATCTAAACTTAAAAGTTACTTACCTGCATAAAATGATTTTTGGCCTCCAAACTCCGACTGCTGCGATGGAAGAATCTGCTAAAAATAAAATAAAAACAAAAATTTACAAAAGCTAAATGCGCATTAAATAAAAATTATACTATAAACTTATCTGACTCAAATATGATCCAGTAACAACAAAAAAAATCTTCCGCTGCGCCTGTGATATAATAAAAAATTAAAACGATTAACATATACACAATTAACAAACTTAGACCAAAAGCTACTTACCAGCCTTAAAGGGCTTTTTGGCATCCGACAATCCGTGACTGCTTCCATGGACAAATCTGCGAGAAATAAAAATTAAAAACTCTTTAAAACTGAACTCGCAATAAACATAATTAAATCATAAACTTATCTGACACAGCCATCGAATTCTTCTGGTCCAAGCCTAGACGACTGCGGCGGGGGATTTGTCCATCCTCACTGGTCCCTCATATTCCAGACAGCGCGCCACTAAATCCATCAATATCCTTATCCAAAGCCAACTAAGCACAACCTGGCTGGGTTGACCATTTCCTGTGATTCCTGACGATTGCAACTGCGGAGAAAGAAGAAAATACGGCTGTGACGACTGCGGCAGACAAACCTGCAAGAAACATAAATTAAAAACAAATTAAATAAATAATAAATAAAAATTTAAAACAACGTGCAATATACAAAATTAAAACACCTGACAATAAATGCAATCCAGTATTCATCAGAAAAATTCCACTGCGCCTAAAAAATAACACAAATAAAAATATAACACTTACTCAATTAACAAATTTAAAATAAAAGCTTCTTACCTGTCTTAAAAGGTATTCCGGCATCCGAAAATCTGAGTCTGCTGCTATGAACGAATCTGCGGGAAATAAAAACAAAAAATCCTTAAAACTAAATGCGCTAAAAACAAAATAAAAACATAAACTTATCTGACTCATGTATGATCCAGCAACAACAAAAAAATCCTCCGCTGCGCCTGTAAAATAATAAAAATTAAAATGATTAACATATAACATACCAAACGCACAATAAATAAATTTAAAACATAAACTTAACTAACATAAACGCGATCCAGTACCAAAATGCGGCGCCTGAAAATTAAAAAATAATAAATATTAACACATAAATAAATCTAAACTAAAAGCTACTCACCTGGCTAAAATGATTTCTTGGCCATGGAAAAAAAAGGGAAATCCTTTCTGACTGCTGCGATGGAAGAACCTGAAAAAAAGGGAAAAAGAAAATGTGCTCTAAATCAAAATAATTGAGTAATATAAAATCAAAACACAAACGTAACTGCCACATAAGCGATCCAGCCCAACCAATTTCCGGCAGCGCCTGCGGAAAAAATAAACAAAAATTATAACACACATGCGCAACAAATAAATCTAAATTAAAAGCTACTTCCCTGCTTCAAACGGTTCCTCTTGGCCTCCGAAGGGCTATGACTGCTGCGGTGGACGACTCTGCGAAAAATGCAAAAAGGAAAAATTAAAATTAAACGCACTATAAAAAAAAAATAACCCAAAACATTAATACATGCCAATAGAGCGAGTCAGTCCCAGTAAAAACTTCAGCTGCGCCTGCACAATAACAAATTAAAAATTATAACACTTGTGCAATAAATCAATTTAAATTAAAAGCCACTTACCTGCCACAAATGGTATCTTGGCTTCTGACAAGCAAGAAGAAGACTCGCGATGGAAATCTGCAAGAAATAAAATAAATTATAATTAAATGCGCTATAACTAAAATCAAAAACATAAACACATCCGTCAACAAGCATCCACTGCGACTATTCCAACTTACCTGTCACAAACGCATTGCGGATTCGGCCAAATTTGACTGCTGAGAGAAACACAGAAACAAAACAAAACAAAATCACACTCACCTGACCCAAGCTTCTCTCGGCCACTGGCAAAACACACTGGAATGTTTGCGGCGATCAAAACAAGAGGCTCCTGACTGCGGCGGGGGAAGGACTGCGGCGGGGGAGGCGACTGCGGCGGGGGAGGATACTGCGGCGAGAAATTAGACAGCGGGAAATGTTAGTGCGGGATAAGAAAACACGCTTAAAATTGTTACCACCAATGTTTATATTAAATAACAGTGTGACCCTCAACCTAAAATCCCAATGTAACCCAAAATATACTAACACATAATCTAGCTTTAAGCTTAAACATAGCTAAAAAAAAAAAAAATAGACATAATACACTAACACATAAAAATGCAATGTACATACTATTTCCCGCCATTTAATGTACCTAAATATTACAATACATGTAATCAGAGGGCAATAAATATAACGACCAGGGAATTCTGATCAACAGTCTTCTCCTGAGTGTCGTTGAGTAAACTTGAAAAAAAACTTACCTACCACAAACGCATTGCGGATCCGGCCAAAAGTCTACTGAAGAGTGCTGAAAGAGATGCAAACAAAACAAAAAACTCACCTGCCACAATTGTTTTGCTTGCTATCAAATCATCCGGGAGCGATTGCGACGGCGGCTCTTACTAAATGACGGCGGCGGGGGAAGGACTGCGGCGGGGGAACCGACGGCGGCGGGGGAGGAGACCGCGGCGGGGGAGGACACGGCGGCGAGAAATCAGTCGGCGAGAAATATTACTGCGGGAAAAGAAAACACGCTTAAAATTACTACCACCAATGTTTACAATAAATTACAGTGTGACCCTAAACTAAAAAATCCCAAATGTAACCCAAAATATACTAACACATAATCTAGCTTTAAAACTTACAAAATAGCTAAAAACCAAAAATAGACATAATACACTAACACATAAAAATGCAATGTATATACTATTTCCCGCCATTTAATGTACCTAAATATTACAATACATGTAATCAGAGGGCAATAAATATAACGACCAGGGAATTCTGATCAACAGTCTTCTCCTGAGTGTCGTTGAGTAAACTTAAAAAAAAATTTACTAGACAGGAGGCTAAAATTAAATCACCATACCACCCAGTTATCAAACAGAGTGCGAAATGCTGTTTATGGTTTGAGCTGGATCTTGGGTAAGCAGAGCAAACTCCCAGCTTCAAGTAAAGCACTACTATATAAACAATTAATCGCGCCAACCTGGCAGTACGCACTCCCTGTCTGGGGTCCACTGGTTTCAAAAACACAATTTGGTAAAATAGAGGTTTCACACAACAAAATGTTACGCTGGACTGTGCAAGCTGGCCGTTATATGAGGAATAAGGACATACAAAGCTCTTACAACGTGAAGTCTGTGCAAGAAGTATTTGACGAAGCCAGTGGCAGGCTCGCCAACTCACTCCTTGCACACCCGAACACAGAAGTGAGAAATCTTCTCTTGAATCTATTTAATCCGGATAACCAAGACTTGCCAATCTACACGAAACAACTCGAAAAACATTTTGAGCCTTTGCGGCGTTTACTTCTACAGCAGCCGGTAACACTCCAGCAGCAAATTCCAACTCTAATTCGCCTTAAACAACAAGAACAGGAACAGCGTAATCTGCAGCAAGCACAGCTGCGTATAGAACATCGTGAAAGCCAGGCTAGGCAAAAACAGGAACTAGCGTTAGCGACCGGCGTACCCCAGGAAAGGCCGTCGATGGACTGGGTCAACAACATGTCACGGTCAGTCAGGAGTGGCACGATTAGCCGTGTAGACATGGCCCATATCATCAGGTTTCAGCCAGAGTACATCCAGAGGCTTATTATGAGCCCGCTACTACCATCCGAGGTCCGCACGCCAACTCCAGAGCAGCAGCTTCAAGCTGGCCTGAACAGGCTGAAACTGTACCTGGAAGAAGAATTATTAGATTCATATGATACAGATTTATCTGTGGCGGTCCAAAAAACCATGGCCGTCACCCCTAATTTTTCTCACTCAAATCTACAGGTTTCAACGAAGGTCACTCCTAGATGTCCACACACCAACAGTGATGCTGCTCCAAGATTGCCCCTCGACCAAATCATTGACGGCGCTAATCCGGATCCCTTGGAATCGTCGGCAGCAACTGATGTGGCTGTGCTACTCACTCCTGGTGTGAGAGAAGAGTATCTCCAAATTGTTCCACCTTCGTCCACTATCCATCACCAAGCTGCTGCTCCAAGCGTTCTTGAAGCCTCTAACTCCAACGCAGACAAGCGGTCAAATCTGCATGTACACGAGATGCTTCCACCTGGCGAGGGAAAAAAGACTTTAATTAACAACATGCGACCACACGTACAAAAACGCACTGTTTACAACGACACTCAAGTTTCTGCACCTCTGGACTCACTGGGCAGTACAGCTGAATGCTCTACAACTGGTTTGCCCCGAGCTGATTTTACTGGATCCACCGCGGCCACTGGTTTGGGCTGCTTTGAAGTCGCTAAAACACTGGCCTCCACTACATCCTGGATTAGCGCCTCCTGCTCCCACGAGTCCTTATCATATCCAGCTGGACCAGCTCCTTCTGCCACTGCTCCCTTGGGGTCAGCGTGCATCCAGTATCCACAGCAAACTCGGTTTCAAATTGGCCAACAACCGACGGTGGACTCTCCTGAAGTTGGCGTCGCTAATCTACAGCTGGCTGTATCTGAAATTGCCAACCACATTAATCCGGACTCTCCAGAGGCTTTGAATGAGGCTGACACGTGCTGCAACACACACTCCTAGTACGAGAGGAAAAGACTTGTAAGTTACAGCGTGCAAAAACTCTGACGATACTTTCTCCCCTGTGGATTGGAAACTTGCTGCTACTTAACTTCGCCGACTCCGCTGGCTGGTACACCTCCATCGACACTGGACGCCTTCCTGTGGATGCGGCAACTCCAAATCCTGTTGGCAGAAAGCCGCGAAATACCTGAAAAGAAAATTTTATTAGCAAACTTGTAAATTCTAAAAATGTAAACAAACCAGCCATGCTGGCTTTTTTCGATTGTCATGCCGCGATATCGGGTCACTAAGGCCACTATCGATACTCGCGGCAGTGACTCTTGACATCGATACTCAGGCATTTTTGGTCACACCTCACAGTTAACAGTTCCTATAAGAATATCTCGATAGTAATAATTTGTCGCGTTTAGTCACAATTCCATGTATTTAAAACCTGTTAAAACATTCAGCATTTATTTTTTATGTTAACACTGTTAAACAAAGCACTTAAAGCCTACTATTTCCATAAGAATATTTCGATAGCGATAAATTGTCGCGTTTAAGTCACAGTTCCAAGTATTTAAAAAAAAAAAAAACCTGTTAACATACTCAGTATTTATTTTTAAGATATTTTTATGTTACTACTGTTAAAATACTCTTAAAGCCTACTATTGTAAAGGCCTCTGCTAACGCCACTAAATACTATTTATATATAGCTAACGTATATAACGAGCTGAAATAAATACTAAGCCACACACCTATTCATATAGGCTGAGTGGTCTTACTTGTGACCGTTTCACCGGCACCAAACAGAAAAAAATACTCAGGCATTTTGGTCACACCTTACAGTAATCAGTTCCTATAAGAATATTACGATAGCGATAAATTGTCGCGTTTAGTCACAGTTCCACGTATTTTTAAAAACCTGTTAACATACACAGTATTTAATTTTAAGATATTTTTATGTTATCACTGTTAAACAAATCTCTTAAAGCCTACTATTCCCATAAGAATATTTCGATACCGATAAATTGTCGCGTTTTGTCACAGTTCACGTATTTTTAAAACCTGTTAACATACACAGTATTTATTTTTAAGATATTTTTATGTTACCACTGTTAAACAAATCTCTTAAAGCCTACTATTGTAAAGGCCTCTGCTAACGCCTCTAAATACTATTTATATATAGCTAACGTTTAAACGAGCTGAAATAAATACTAAGCCACACACCTATTCATATAGGCTGAGTGGTCTTACTTGTGACCGTTTCACCGGCACCAAACAGAAAAAATAATGTCTTATTAACATTTACATTTCTGTAGAAAAAACAAAGATTATGAAATGTTAACAAAATATTAACATATCTGTTAAGAAAATGGTAAGCAATTGGCAGGGCTGCTGCCGAGGGAAGGCAGAGTAGAGATGGGAAAACATCGATGTTCCTTTTTAAAACATCGATAAGACCGCAAATGATTAATTTTTGTTGCTGTTACCGTTTCACTCTATCTCTAGCCTGGTTTCACTCCATTTCATGCATTCCATCTGTAAAGTTCTAGGCTTCTGCCCTAATGCAATCATAACTTAAAACTAATAATACAAAAAATTTAAACATGGTTTTAAATCTAAAAACAATAAAGTTTTAATAATTATAACAGTAGAATGTGTTCTCACTTTAACTAAGCTTTATACTTAATTAATTATTGCACACTAAAAATAATTATTGATTGGCGCATAAGTGGACATGGCATTTGAAAACTTCTTCGACAAGGCTGGGAAGACCAAACCGTTTTCAAAAAAGACCAAAGATCCCCGTATACAAAAAATGTTTTGTGCTAGAAAATCCAGCAAGACCATGTTTGCTGTGCTTGCTCTTGTTTTGTCATTTTTTTGCAAAATAGATTTTAAGTTCGATAGAAATAAAAAATTACGCCATCGTTGCTTATAGAAGCCAGCTGTTGTTGTGGTGGCACTAACAATATATTGTTAAATAATGGTGTTTTTTAGTAGTTTTTTTTTAAACCTTTGGGCAAATGGCTTGTAGTTGTATTTAATTTTCGCATTTATTTTGAATGCAGCATTTCGCGTAATAGGATTCCATGTGCAATCAAATGCGCATTAGACTTAATGCGTTTTAAAGTGCCAATGGAGTCCGGCTATTACCTTATGGGGTATATTGTTCCTAACTGCATTGGTCACCCTTATTTTTAAAAACATCGATAACATTAATGGCATCGAAGTTTTCCCATCTCTACAGAGTCTGTCGTCAAGCATTCAAAAGTAACTGAAACGAAGAAAAAGGAGAACCAAAGCGGAAATTACGGAAAGAAAAACCCTGCAGACTGTAAACTGTGAGCGTGGAAGAGAAAAATAAATTAAATTCGACAAATCGTTGGAGCTTGAGTGCTGTGCTGAACAAGTGGAAGGAAGGACAGTCAAAAATTCCAGTTCCTTTTTTACGTCTCTCTTTCTCACCGCCCGTGTGTGAGAGAGCAAGTGTAACTGTGTGAGTGCGAGAATCTGCAAGAAAGGCAACGCCAAAAAGCGAGAAATCGAGAAATAAAACGCAGTCGTGTGAATCACAAGCTGAATCATCTCACAGCAATAGCTGCTTCTGTTGGCCGAATAAGTAATTGCAGACAAATACTTGAGAATGGAGCACCACGAGGACAACGCTCAGTTTGACAACTACTTGCAGAACCGATTGGCCGAGAGTCTGCAACTTTCCGGGGGCGCCGGCGAGCAGCATCTTAATTTGGCCGACACTGCCCAAGAAGAACACTCTGCTCCTGGCATCGCGTCCTCCAAATCGGATCAGCGGGCTGGCGATGTCGATGATGACGAGGAGTGGAAGTACATTCACGAGGTGCAGCAGACCGAGAAGCTGCAACAGCAGCAACTGTCGCTGGAAACTGGCAACGGATTCAGTGGCGGCCGACCGTCTGAGGATTTAATTCTGGGAAACGGTGCCGCCGCTGGTTTTACTCTGGCCTACGAGGAGGAGGATGTAGAAGTTATTAAGAACGATGGTGACTTTTCCACGAATTCCAACACCACGACTTCCACGGGAGAAGTGCCGGCCCAGGATCAGCAGCATCCCAAGAAGGCAGATCAGTTGGCGGAACAGCATCAACAACAGCAGATGCAGTCCCAAGATCAAGAGGACGAGGATGAGCTAAGCTCTGTGGCCACCACTTACGGAACCAGCAGTCTCAGCGAGAATAATCCCACACCCTTGGAGCAGGAGGAGATAGTGCTGGAGCCCCAGCCAGTTGTCCAAGAATTGCTGCAGTGCTCAGACAACAAGGAAAACTGTGATTTTGTGCAGGAAGTGGAGGAAAACCACTCCCAGTTGAATCCCAATGCTGTTGCTTTTATCCCTAGCACTGGCTCCCATCCCTCGTCTCCTCTTTCCGCCGTGGAGGAACCCCTACTCGGCTTGCCTGCCCGCCAGCTGCTGGCTGTTGGCCCCTTGGACGATCTGGTGGCGGAGAGCCCCCGCAAGGGCTCCGCCAGGGAAAACATGGATGCTATTGCAGTGCCCGATGAACGGGAATTTGACATTGAGGCAGATAAGAGACCCCACGAACTGGAGCAGGAATCGGATATTTTTAACGCAGGACACTTAGAGATGCAGCTGCTGAACGGTGTAGGATCCGCTGAACCAGCCGCCTCAACGGATGTCCTGGATCACGGTCCGGAGACTAGTGTCGATTTGGACTTGTCACTAGATCAGTTGCCCGCCGGCGGCGACATCGTAAAGCAACCGCTTTATGTGGACAACAACGCCTCCATTGAAGATATACTAAATTCCGTGCAACCCTTGCCAACTCAGGTTGGTGACGAAAAGGAGCTGCTACATGTGGAAGAAAAGGAGCTTGTTTCGCAGTCGCCTTCTATTGAGGAGCTCCAATTCCAGCAGGAGTTCCAGCCAGAGCTTGATCGACAGGGATTGTTTAATAACTCTGACCAGAATCTCATGCAGGCTTCTTTTTACTTCGAGCATACGTCTATTGAAGCCCAAAATGACGATAAGCTTGAGCAGGAGCAGCTCCCTGGAGAGAGCTCCGAAATGTTTACCAACCATAGTTTGCTGATGAGCGACACCGTGCAGCAAACCGTACTGAGTCGGAATTCAAATTTCTTTGGGTCTTCTGAACTGGTAAGCTAAAAATAATAGGAAATGACAGAAGTAAGTATGTACCTGTTACCCCTAATGACCATACATTTGGGTTGCGTTCGATTTATCGCTTTTGTTGGACTCAAAACTTTCATCCCTTTGTCGCTTGTTTTTGTATTTTGTCTTCGCTTTTCACCTGGACACTGGCGTAAAAAATAATCATTAAATTTGTTGGTATACACCTTTGTCTCTGCTCCTGATGTGCATATGCTCCCGCCACTCCTTAGATTCGCAAATCCTCCCCTCATTGACTGTTCTCTTTTCCATAGCTATGGGTTAACTTCTATAAATATAAAAGTCTTTGTGTCAAAAAATAGAAAACGTATGCTACTTTGGTTTACGTGTTATTCTAGAGAAAATTTAATTAAATGTTCTTAGTTGTTGTCTTTTTCTGTATCGTTCCAGTTATAAAAGTCCTAATTAAAAAAGTTTTGTTTTTGTTGCTTATTAAAGCAAACATAAAACAGGATTTGGCTAATATGAATTCCCATAAATAATAAAAATTAATGCTATTTTAAAATATAGTTTTCAATATTAAATTTCCATATGTTTACTACTGCGCACTCAAAGAGCTGCTGCTATCTTTCAAACAAGTTAAAATTTTATGAATCAATCGTGACGTTAAATTTGTGTGTGCTAGTCAGCTGTCTAACTTGTATACTGTGTTAATGAAACTAAATTTAAAAAACGACATATCGTACTGCTCTTGAGCTAAAGTCCGTCTATTGTAACTTATCTTTTTATTTTTTTTGCTAAATACATTTAACCTTGGACCTACAGAGGCAACCAACGTTAAGAAGAATTCTATTTAAAATCAATTTAAAAAACAGCAATAATAGTCTCTGATTTTAGCTAATTTTACCATAAACTAGTAACGGAAAAACAAAAAATTCAAGTTTTATTTATGTTAACATAAAAAAATGTAAGCCAGTTTTTATTTTTACCAGCAAGAGTTTTCTTTGAGGCCTTAGTGTAATGTATTGAGTATTTTTTCTTGCTACGCTCTCTCTTTCTTCGTTGCATTAGGGTGGGGTCGTTTTAGTTGCCTGCTTGACTGTCACTCATTTCATACAAAAAAAGGGCAGGAGTATTGGGTACTCTGTTGTTTTGAAGGTTATGTGTTGGTAGTTGTCCTTTTACTTTTGAAAAGTTAATCTATAAAATTATTGTATACTTGTTTTGGCGAAAAAATATAATAGTGCTCAAATTAAAAAAAAGGTAACTTTTTTAATTTTTTGTTAATTGTTTGTTGCTTTTTATTTACCATTTTTTAAAATGACGTAAACCCGCCTAAGAGTAATTCTAATCAAAATGAATAGAAATTTTACGAAATAAAATAAATACACAGTATTTCCGACTTTTCGTTCGTGACTTCCGTTCTTATTGGGTTTGAGTTGCATTGAGTTGCGGTCAATGATTCTTGTATGTACTCAAATGAAACTTGGCCCTCTCTGTAGTTCCTTCTCTTCTCGTTCTCTTTTGCTTTCCGTCTGCAATCTGCATGAGCAGAACCAACAAAAATAACAGTAAATGGCGTTGCCAACTGCTGCAAGAGTTGGCAATCTTTTCGCTTCGTTGCAAATTCCAGCTCCAACGCACACACACAGACAGGCTTTCATAATTACAACAGCAACAACAACTGCACAGATAAACAGAGATAGACGGTTTAAAACAGATAAGTGCAAAGAAGTCGGAGAGAGTGGACGGTTTTAACTTTGGGCTTACTTAATTGGGTGACACATATACACCGTTATTACCATGCACGTGTACTTTTATACACTTGCAGGGAGTGTTAAATTTTTAGTCAGAAGTTTGCAACGCAGTGAAGGAGACATTCCCGACCCTATAAAGTGTATATATTCTTGATCAGCATCACTAGGAGGCTCGATGTCCGTTTGTTTGTCCGTCCGTTTCTACGTAAACTAGTCCCTCAGTTTTAAAACTATATGCATGAATCTTTCCAAAAAGTTGTCCTGTTGCAGGTAGTATATTAGTCGGAACGAGCCGGATCGCGCGACTAAAACATATAGCTCTTATAGGAACAATCGGGGGAAAAAAATTAAACAAAAGAGTAAAGCATATCGGGAAACATATCATATATGTAGCTGCCATAGGAACCATCGAGTAATAGGGGTAAAAATCATCTTAGCTACAATGTTATTTAAAGGGTACTCATAAAATTCAATATTTAGATGTTTTAAAGAGTTTTCTTTTATTTTTGCAAAATCTGCAAGGGTATATAAACTTTGGCTTGCCGAAGTTTGCTTCCTTTCTTGTTAGAAATCTTGTTGTGATTTGTCCCTAACTTTTTTATACTACCACTTCCGATGGAAGTTTGACTTGTGACTTGTGTAAAATTTACGTAAATCCTAAAACAAAGTGCACATAAATATGAGTTTTTTGAAATAAATTAAATTTGCCCATTAACCTTTGTTGTGTAAAATTAATGTACAAAAGTACTCAAAAAAAAAGTTTCTTCAAATAAATTAATATTAATTAAAATTGAATTACAAAATAAATTATTTAAATTCAAACATTTAAAAAAAAATTAAAAAATAAATGAAGGTTGTAGTGTATGTATGTTTTTATGTATATTGAAAAAAAAACAATGTTAAAATTTGTCTAATTTTTTTCTACGTCCCGGTCCGACTACTTACCGCAATAGAAATAGGTCCTTTATGAAAGATTCAATTATTTATCTTAAAACTTATTAAAAACTAGTAAGAAAATCTTTTTTTCCATAACAGATATTTTAGCGACTTCTAAAATTATGAGTAGTTTTAATTAAATACCAATTATGTATTGCTGTATATTCATAAACAATAAAATACTACGGGAAAATTAGCGTTTCAAAAATATTGCCACCGACTTTTCTAACAAACAAGGGAACAACAAGAAATTTTCTGCCGGAGTCATTACCAAAAAAAAAACACAAGACCATTAAGAATTTTCAAGTGTTTTGGGTAGTATCAAGTGGTCATTTCATTTTAATTGCTTGATTTAATTTATTAATTAATTTGATTGTTTGTCTTAAAAATCAATTTAGTAAAATTGGGTGAGCAATTTTTAATAAAAAATTTTATAAACAAAAACACTAACTTTTACTAAGTTAAATGAAAAATATTTTACAAAAATATTTTGCTAGAAACATCTATTGCAATCTATTGTTAGCATCTAATGCACTTCGACTTGTGTCCCATCGGTCACTAAAAGCTTTTAATAACAGCAACCCTTATCAAATGCGCCTGACTCTAAACGGGCGAACATATTAGACAAAGACGTGACAAATACTCAAATTGGCTCACGCGTCTAAATTATAAATCAGTTTATATCGTCGCGCCTACAATGCTTACGAAAAAAACGTGAAAGAAACTAAAAACTTAAACCTAAAAAAATTGTATTATTAAAACAATTAAAAATATTGTGGAAGCAACTTTCGCCTGCGCAACAATTCACAAATTTTGCATGTCAATTGCTAAAACCTTTCGTCTTAATTAAAATTTATACAATTTACATACTTGCGCAATCATTGTTTTAGATGTAATGGAATGAAAACGGTCAGGCTAAAATAAGAGAAAATTAGTTCTGAAAAATTTTTAACAAAAAAATTTTGCTAGAAGCGTGTATTGCAATCTTTTGCTAGCACCTATTGCACTTCGACTTGTGTCCCATCGGTCACTTAAAGCTATTAATAACAGCAATCCTTATCAAATGCGCCTGACTCTAAACGGGCAAACGTATTAGGCAAAGACATGACAAATACTCAAATTATAAATCAGTTTATATCGTCGCGCCTACAATGCTGACGAAAAAACGTGAAAGAAACTAAAAACTAAAACCTAAAAAAATTGTGTTATTAAAACAATTAAAAATATTGTGTAAGCAACTTTCGCCTGTGCAACAATTCACACATTTTGCATGTTAATTGCTAAAACCTTTTTGTCTTAATTAATCTTGGTCAGCAATTTTTAATAAAAAAATATTATAAACAAAAACACTAACTTTCACTAAGTTAAATGAAAAATATTTTACAAAAATACTTTGCTAGAAACATCTATTGCAATCTATTGTTAGCATCTAATGCACTTCGACTTGTGTCCCATCGGTCACTAAAAGCTTTTAATAACAGCAACCCTTATCAAATGCGCCTGACTCTAAACGGGCGAACATATTAGACAAAGACATGACAAATACTCAAATTGGCTCACGCGTCTAAATTATAAATCAGTTTATATCGTCGCGCCTACAATGCTTACGAAAAAAACGTGAAAGAAACTAAAAACTTAAACCTAAAAAAATTGTATTATTAAAACAATTAAAAATATTGTGGAAGCAACTTTCGCCTGCGCAACAATTCACAAATTTTGCATGTCAATTGCTTAAACCTTTCGTCTTAATTAAAATTTATACAATTTACATACATGCGCAATCATTGTTTTAGATGTAATGGAATGAAAACGGTCAGGCTAAAATAAAAGTAAATTAGTTCTGTATGCCTGTAATTGAGCGAATTTGTAATTTAAAACGGCGCAAAGCGTAAATTGTGTATGTGACCCAAAAGATATTTGATGTGCAAAATGTAAATACTGAACCCACAGAATTGTGGTTCTTGATATTTACAAATTTTTGTTTGCCAAATCTAAAGAACATATTTTTGTGATTTTTTTGCGGCGAACCCTATAATATTATTTTTTTTTAGATTAATTACATATTTTTATACAACTTTTAAAGAATATTAAAAAAAAATTTAAAGAAACAAGAAGGAAAGCAAACTTCGGCAAGCCGAAGTTCATATACCCTTGCAGCTATTGCATTAATTAAATACTTTTGAAAACATTTAAGTTATGATTTACTTGAGTATGTGCTGAAAAACATTGAAACTATGATGATCTGCAGCTCAATTATTAGATAGTTATTTTATATATTTTTATTATTTCTATGGGAGCTATATGCTATAGTCGTCCGATTTTGATGAAATTTAAACCGTAAATCGGAAATATTTTATCATTACTATATGTCGAAGAACTAAGAAAAAAAATTAAAAAACAGCAAAGTTATAATTTTTTTTCATTTATTTTTCCGATTGTTCCTATGGGAGCTATATGCTATAGTCGTCCGATCCGGCTCGTTCCGACTTATATACTACCTGCAATAGAAAGACAACTTTTGGGAAAGTTTCATGCAGATAGCTTTAAAACTGAGAGACTAGTTTGCATATAAACGGACGGACAGACGGACGGACAGACGGACGGACGGACAGACGGACGGACGGACAGACGGACATGGCTAGATCGACTCTACTAGTGATGCTGATCAAGAATATATATACTTTATAGGGTCGGAAACGTCTCCTTCACTGCGTTGCAAACTTCTGACTGAAATTATAATACCCTCTGCAAGGGTATAAAAAGAATTAGAAATAAGCCGGTATAATCTTGAATCTTCGGGGGCGCCTTGAAAAAAATGTGGTTGGCGGTGAACATCATAACACGTGAACTAATTATCTGAAAAAAAATTTATGTGCATTTTAAAGCTGATGAATTTTTCGAGGTAATGACGCAGAGTCTTTTTCTATTTTTTTACCACTTTGAAGGGAAAAACGTAATTTTAGCTGCAAAAATCGAGCTTTACTTATTATTAACAAACAGAAAAAAAAACTCTTCGTCATTATCTGCTGATTTATGAGAAGAAGTTATGTTCAAATTTTTAAATAGGATCGGTTCAGTAAATTTTAAGTTATCATGTTCACGAACTTCGAAAAAACATTTTCAGATAAATCGATTTAAAGTTTTTCATACGTGAACAATCTGGTAAATCGGACGGTCGTTTGAAACGCTGTAACTCCGTTAGTTAAACTCGGATTGACTTGAAATTTGTGCAGAATATTCTCAACATAATGTTAATTCAGAAAAAAATATTAAAAAAAACGAAAATTCTTAAAGATCCGGATTTCTACCTTATGTATGCACATTACAAAAATACAGTAAATAATGTTTTTATTTATTATTCAATCGGTCGTATGGCAACTATATGATCTCGCTTTCCGATTTTAATAATATTAAAAGCGTAATTCAAAAATTAAACCATTACTATGTCCAAAAGAATTTTAAAAAATTGTAAATTATAGAAGTTAACATTTTTTTCTTTTATTTTTATACCCTTGCAGAGGGTATTATAATTTCAGTCAGAAGTTTGCAACGCAGTCAAGAAGACATTTCCGAACCTATTAAGTATATATATTCTTGATCAGCATCACTAGGAGAGTTGACCTAGCCATGTCCGTCGTCCGTCTGTCCGTCCGTTTCTACGCAAAGTAGTCTCTCAGTTTTAAAGCTATCTGCATGAAACTTTCCCAAAAGTTGTCTTTTTATTGCAGGTAGTATATAAGTCGGAACTAGCCGGATCGGGCGACTATAGCATATAGCTTAAATAGGAACAATCGGAAAAACAAATAAAAACAAGAAAGGAAGCAAACTTCGGCAAGCCGAAGTTCATATACCCTTGCAGCTATTGCAAGAACTAAATATTTTTGAAAACATTAAAATTATGATTAACTTGCGTATATGTCTAAAAGCATTGAAGCAATTATTAGATAGTTATTTTATATATTTTTATTATTTCTATGGGAGCTATATGATATAGTCGTCCGATTTTGATGAAATTTAAACCGTAACTCCGAAATATTTAACCATTCCTATGTGTTGAAGAACAAACTATTTTTTAATTTTTTTTTTAGTTCTTCGACATATAGTAATGGTTAAATATTTCAGAATTACGGTTTAAATTTCATCAAAATCGCACGACTATAACATAAAGCTCCCATAGAAACTATAAAAATATAAAAAAAAATAAAAAAAAAATTAAACTTTTTTATTTTGCAATTTTTTTTAAAAAATTCTTTTTGATTATTTAATTATTTGACAGTTCAGAATTACGTTTTTAATTTTATTAAAATCGGAAAACGATATAATATAGCTGCCATAGGAAATCAAATAATTGAGCTGTAAATCATCATAGCGTCAATGCTTTTAAACATACACGCAAATAAATCATAAATTTAATATCTTCAAGAATATTTAATTTTTGCAATACCTGCAAGGGTATATGAACTTCGGCTTGCTAAAGTTTGCTTCCTTTCTTGTTTGTTTAGTTCTTCGACATATAGTTATTTTTAAATATTTCAGAATTACGGCTTAGATTTTATCAAAATCGGAGGACTATATCATATAGCTGCCATAAAAACAATAAAATTATTAACAAAAAAATTTATTTCAATTTAACCCTTCTATTTTGTAATTTTTTAAAATTTTTTTTGAATTATTAATAATTTGATAGTTTAAAATAACGATTTTAATTTTATTAAAATCAGAAAACGATATTGTATAGCTGTCATAGGAACTATCAAATGACTGAGCAGCAAATCATAATAGCTCTAATGCTTTTAAGCATATACGCAATAAATCATAATTTTAATGTTTTCAAGAATATTTAATTTTTGAAATAGCTGCAAGGGTATGTGAACTTCGGCTTGCCGAAGTGTGCTTCCTTTCTTGTTGAATGTGAATTTGTAAAAAATTTGATTAATTTTACGGCTTTTCATGAGAACCGATGAGGATCCTAAAGCCAAAAGCCGAACAACTGAAGGCCTATACATTTTGTGATTATTATAAACCGTGGTGGTGCTGCTAATTTTGCTCTGTTTGGGCTGAGTTGGAATAGAGTTCATTGGCAAAAAACCCCAGCAGCGGAGCACTTAAAACTCGATTGCCAATGCAACCTAGCGAGACAGTCTCAAACTGAGAAAACTCTTGACGATTAATTTTACCATTTTAAATATCAAGTTAAAAAATAGTTTCGGCATCATTATGAGCAGGATAATATATTGCTTACTACTGTCAGTGCCTCCTCTAAATTTACATTTCCACTGAAAAGTAATGTTAGTCACAATTGAATTTATAAATCTATCATTTCGTTAGTTTGCAATAATCGCTCGCAGGAGAATTGAGTTTGAGTGGTAGCATTTATTAACGTAGCTGTGTTGGCAAACGACACTTATGAACGCTTTGCCGTTTCTAATAGCCTGATTCCATTGGCCAAAATGCTAAAGTAAACAAACCCAGATCAGCTGCTCGTGCCACTCACATGTCGGAGTAGCATTAACTAAATGCTAATGCGCCAATGGAATCAGGCACATTTAAAAAGTCCACTAATGCGGCAATGGAATCAGGCTATTAGATACATTGCTCATCTTCGTTTCGTCTGGTTAATGTGTATTTATAAAATGGAAAAATACTCTGCCAAGTTCAATAGATTTTTTTTACACCACACTCAGAATTTCGCGTACACAAAATAGTTATTCAAAGAAAGCGGGAGACAAGATGTTTTACGGCAGCATTTTGGCCCCTGCAGCGCGTCAATAGACGGGTTCTGAAATGGATGCTGGAAGTTAGGAGGCTTGGACTGCGGGGAATGGCAACTGATGGCATATGTGGGCTCTTCTCCTGGCATAAAAATAGAGTTAAGTCGTTGCTGGAGGAAGGCGAAGTGTTGGGCTGTTGACACGGACCGCCGAAAAATTTTAAGAAACAGGAAATAGAAGTGCTGTTAATTAAAGTACAAGGAATAAGGATAGCCGTTATTCTAGAGGTATTAAAACTATTTGTCATTTTAGTGTTACGGTTATTAAATGATTGTCTAAAAAGACGATAGAGGTGGTAAAGGGTGAAGTAACAATGACCTGAAGCTTGACATAAAACTTGTTAAAGCTATAATTTTTTTTTGTCACATTTACTACTACACTAAACTGCTTTATTACTATTATAATTTACGATTACAAAACTTATTTGTACAGTTAACATTTATGCGCCTTAATTTTTAAGGCCACTCGAATGCATAAAAGCATTTAATTGAAAGCGCTAATAAACTATAATTAATTGGTAACAACAATTGATTGAGAATTAACAATTGATAATTAAATTTGGACCTTTTCACTTCAAAAGCGTTCTCAAATTGTAATCTCTTTAATATATGAGTCTTCGTGTTTTCGGTCTGACAAATTTACTTTTACAATTGCTGAGAGATTATTTCAACCTCGGAATCTATGCAAGGCAAGAGGCAGTGGCCATTAGCCACAATGCCTTTTGTTTCGCATTAAACGTTGAATAGAACTCGGGGCCAATGCTAAAGAACTCATAAAATCAGAAGTGGTGAGGGAGCGTTGCTCTTGTCTTTTTTGCTGCGGGCTGTTCTTCACTTCATTTTCCAATTGCCAAACCAATGTTCGTGTGCTGACCAACAAACTTGGCCAGGTGTTTTATTACTATTAACAATTTTTTTTTGCCTGTGCAAAACAAAGCTGCTGGACCGAATTTTTTTTTTTTTGTAATTCATTTTTTGCACTATTATGAATTCGCTCGTTTGAGTACAATTTTCTCTTCCCCTTTTTGTAACTCATCATGCAGCTTACCGTTTTTATTGTTAATAGGGGGCTCTTTGCTTTGAAGTGTTTCGGTTTATGATCGGACATCAGGTCCGAGTTGGCTAAGAAAGCTAGTCAGTTTTATGGCTGCGCCTTCGTTCTAATGTGTTTATTTAACTGCAGTGTGGATGCCTGCATATGTATCTTTCTTTGTCCCTTTTTTTTAATGGTATGTATTCGGTTCACTCTTGCGTCCGTTGTGTACTTTCACAAAAGCATAGAAAATGTTGTGACAGACCGCTGTTGAATCCGTTTCATGCTGGCTAGCTTATTATGTTACTATTCTCTTAATTTCTTTCGTCTATATTTCGTTCATCTCAGCACTCCTATGGTGAAGACCTTTACCAAATTACCAACCGAATGAATTTATAAGCCAAATGCACTGAATTCTCTGGGGGTCTATAATCAATAGAAAGAAAGGAAACCTATGTACTATTCTATAAAATTCAGCTACATTAAAAAAATGCCATCAGCTAAATCCACAAAGCAGAACAAGAACCGACTTCTTAGATTTTAGTTCTGGGTATGGTCGAGTTCTTCGACTTCGACCAGTAAACAAAATGATCTTTTACATTTTTCAAAAAAAATTTTGTTGCACCAATTTATTTTCCAAAAATGTCCTGCACTTTGGAGAAATTGACAATTAAGTAGAAAATTCTGATTCGACTTTTTACATAAGTTTTATTTTGTTTTAATTTTGAAATAAGAAATTTTTTGTTTGCTTGTATCGCTTAAATCTTACAACAAACCCGATTTCAGAGTAATGTTGTTTCGCGAGTCACTGTTTTTGTTTCAGTGTGTTTTATTCAGCTCGGCACCAACACTATTGCTTTACTTCTTAGTTGAATTGTTTTTTGTCTGCCCTGCGAAAATGTTGCACGGGCGTTTGCCGGTTTTCCTACACAATTTGCGCTGTGTATAGTATATTTTTTCATTCTTAATTCTCCTTTTCTTTGTTTGCTTTATTATTTTTTTTTTTATTTATGCCACCTGTATTATAATTTATAGTGTCAGTATGTGGCCTGAGTTGGGGTTCCATTAAATTCTCGAATTTATAATTTATGAGTCTGATGGACCGACTGCAGTCATAACCACTTTACATACAACCAACGCATATCGGCATTTCCCTGATAATGACTAACAACTGTTTGATAAGTGTATAAAATCTCAGTTGCTTTGCTGCGGAGTTTGATTCTTGAAATATTATCATCAAAAAAATTAAGCAAAATTAAAAGAGACAAATGACGGAACCCCTATAACTTTATTTAATGTGTTATGCATGCAGCAACGGTGAACGATACAAAAATAACAATTTCTATAAATCGACAAGGAAAATTAACAATGTGCAGCACCGAGCAAAACCTGCAGGCTTGGAAATGGTAGATTCGATTCCACATTCTTCTGTGCTCGTGCGCTGGCAACTTATTGTGCTTCGTTGCTTTTTCATCTATCTTGTCGCTTTCTTTATGCAAACAATTTTTCCATTTGTTTCTCAGCAATATTTACTCAGCAAATTAATTTATTAAACAAAGATTTAAAGAAACAAAAACTATTTCTTTTTTGAAGAGCAATACAAACTATATTATTTAATCCTGAAGGGCACAAGTGAATATTATTAATTGTGTTCTGAGCCCCTTCATTTTCATTCCGATGTGTCAAAATTTTCGCTAGTTTAAAAATAGACATTACAAAGTCGGCAGCCCAAAAGAGCAAAGGGCACTCGTTACTATATTCGCTCGCATGTCTAAAAAAATTTACAAATTTTTTGTCCCTACACTGCACTTCCATTCCTTCTGTTCAAAGATTTATAACAAGTTTCTTATTTTCGTACAATTTTTGTTTGTCACCTGCATTCACAATTATTAATTTAATTCTTAATTCAAGCAAAACCTGCAGGCTTGGAAATGGTAGATTCGATGCCACATTCTTCTTTGCTCGTGCGCTGGCAACTTATTGTGCTTCGTTGCTTTTTCATTTATCTTGTCGCTTTCTTTATGCAAACAATTTTTCCATTTGTTTCTCAGCAATATTTACTCAGCAAATTAATTTATTAAACAAAGATTCAAAGAAACATTAACTATTTCATTCTGCATTCACAATTATTAATTTAATTCTCAAATATTAAAAACTAAAAAGAACATTTTACAGATTCTTTTTTTTTGTCCCACTAAATTTTTATTTTGTGCATAGTTTTTTTTAACTTAAACCAAAAAGAAGCGGTAGTCATTTGCATTTCATTTTGGGCACCGGCCAATGGCTACCGTTCCTAACTGACTTCCGTTATTACGTCTCAATCCTCTTTTGGATTTCTAATGAGGCATGTCAAACATCGAATTTCAAAAATGTAAGGTGACATAGTCTTAATACTAATTGGTTTGTTATACAACTAAACCTTGCTGCTAGAAACTTCTACCAATTCCATTTTATGTTTTGTTTAACAGTAAAATTGTAAACTTATGTAATAGACTAGATTAATAATAATTATTAATTGAGTAGATAAATGGTGTTTTTTGGTTGCGAACGTGATATTTTACTGTGGCTTGCTTCTTTGTTTTTATACCCTTGCAGAGGGTGTTATAATTTCAGTCAGAAGTTTGAAACGCAGTAAAAGAGTCATTTCCGACCGAATAAAGTTCTTGATCAGCAGTTATTTACTATTTGAAAGCAGCGAGCCGATTAAAAAACTAGTTTAATAAAAAAAATCATTTTTTTGGTAAAATAAAAAAAAGTCGTCCCAAATTTGATATCAGAAGTTTTTGGAGTCGAAAGTGCGATCGTCACGTTACCTCGTCAAGAGGTATTTTTGTTTGATTTGATAAAAATTGGACGACTATATCATATAGCTCCCATAGGAACAATTAAAATATTAAAAAATAAATAAATAAAAAACAAGAAAGGAAGTAAACTTCGGAAGTTATATACCCTTGCAGCTATTGAAAAGCTATGACGATTTTTAGGTCAATTATTCGATTGACCCTTTAGCACCTATATGAAATAGTTTTCCGATTTTAATACAATCGAAATTGTAATTCTGAAATATGAAACCATTACTATGTTCAAAAAATTAAAAAAAAGTAATATTTTTTTTCACATTTATTTATTTGTATATTCCGATTGTTCCTTATATGTTATAGTCGGCCGATTCAAATGAAATTTAAACCGTAATTCTAAAATATAAAACTAATACTATATCTCGGAGAACAAACAAAAAAAAAACAGCAAAGTTATAATTTTGTTCATTTATGTTTCCGTTTGTTCCTATGGGAGCTGTATGCTATATATTTATTTTATCGTTCCGTCTTATATACTACATGCAATAGGAAGACTACTTCCTATAGCATAAAAACTGAGAAACTAGTTGCGAAGAAACGGACGGACGAATAGACGGACGGACGGACACGGCTAGTTCGACTCTCCTTGTGATGCTGATCAAGAATAAATATACTTTATAGGGTCGGAAATGTCTCCTTCTAATGGTTTAATAATTCAAAATTAAACTTTGGATTTTATTCAAATCGAAAAACCTTGTCATATAGCTGCTAAAGGAACGATAGAATAATTGAGCTGAAAATCTTTATAACTCAACTTAAAGAATATTTATTTTTTGCAATAGCTGCAAGGGTATAAAATCTTCGGCTTGCCTAAGTTTGCTTTCTTTCTTGTTTAGTTTGGATCGCCTCGTCATTCGTGGTTTTTCGTGCAAATATACGCCATCTGCTCAATTTGATATTCGTAACTATGTATATCATGTTTAATTTTTGATTTCAACAATAAATCTGCTCTCATTCCGTCCTGCCTACCTAACTGCCCACTACTGCTGTCGCTATTAAAAAGTTGACGGAAACTTTCGTACAATTTCTTTATTTGCTGCTCACTTTTTGCAATTAACAAACCTAAAAATTGGCATGGGCTGTTGCCGTCAAATGGAATTGTTGATGTCATCGTTGCTTTTGTTGTTTGTTGCTTTTTGGGAGGAACACACTCTCATACACCACACACATCTTTAAGCTGGAGAGCAAAACAATAATTGAGTGACTCATTGTTAAACTTTTATTCGCCGGTTTCTTCGAGTGCCAAAATGTTTTGTAAATACAGCGACAGAAGCGGACATTGAAATGTCAAGCTGCTTAAATAGATTTCTATTCATATTCATTCGGACACATGCACATATGAGCGCTTGTGTGTGCTGACAACATTTTTTCGGAGATAAACAAAATCATCACAAGTGTTAAACAATAATATACACCAGCCGGCGTTTTTACTCTGAGTACCAACGAAAGTTTATCACTGATAAAATTCCAAACAATAATCGCTGTTATTAAGGTTTATACAACAGGTTTTTAAATTTCTTGTTACCTATGGGATATTTTTAACTTCAAATTACCTCATTTTCAAACATAATTGATTCGCATACTTGCTTTCGACAGGCAATGAGTCACGGTCAGTAACTGAAATATACTTCAACCTAGCAAAGAGCTCCCAACCGACCAAGCTTAGTTTTTGTGCATTATGCTTTTTTGGTCTTATTCGTTTCAGCTCACTTTTAACCCCATTACGCTTGAGCAACAGTCCAAGTCGAGAGTCCGCAGTGTAGGCCTAACAAAAAGTGCTACACTAGGGAAAATAATTACAGCTGAGTTAATCCCAGACACAATATAGTTGTATAGTATTAGTATAGCTTATCCGTAATATCAATAGGGCACAAAATTGATTTTTTAAAAAAACACTATTAAGCCTATCTTGATTAAGAAGATATTTTCTTATAATATGGCTGATAACTACGAAAAATTTTGTGCGTTTTTATCGTGACTTGGTGGTACGACTTGGTTTGTAAAACAAAATCTTTTGATCAAAGTTTGTTCTGTATTGCAAATTATTTTGCTTTATTTATTAAAAATCATTGCTTCCAAAAAAAATCTTAATCGCAAAATCTTTTGATCAAAGTTGGTTCTGTATTGCAAATTATTTCGCTTTATTTATTAAAAATTATTGTATTATAAAACAGCAAAACAAAAAACTTAAAAAAACCAAAATTTTATTTTTGGAGCTGTTTGGTATGTTAGAGCTCTTAATCCTAATGGGTATTAAGTTTGGAAATTTTGTACAGATGCAAAGAATTACTTAGTTTGGGGACGTTGACTTTTTTCGACAGCAAATGAAGTTTTGTTGGCTTAAAAATGGCGCAAAAACATATAATATGCATTTATATATTAAGATGGTAATTACAAAAAATCCTGATCGACATTTGTTTGGTTATTTACTTTTAATTAAATGAATTAAAAACAAACAACCATAGGTAAACACAGACAAAGAAACAAACAAAAACAAGAGAGAACGAGTCGAGTTTCCCGACTTTTAGATACCCGTTACTCAGCCAACAATCAAACTAAGTATTCCCCCTACAAAACAATCGAAGTTAAGGTGGTGCCATCCAACACTAGAAGCTAAGTTCGTGCAGCACCCTTACCTCCCGCTAACAGGTCACTCTACATATTTTTACATACAGTACAAACTTTTACGATTTCTGGGCGCTAGAGTGGGCGTGGCTCCGATTTTAAATAAACTTGCGCTGCGTAGGAACTACTAGAATACTAGTAGGAACTACTAGAATACTACAGACGGACATGGCTAGATTGACATGGCTGTTGATTCTGATCGAGAAAATAAATACTTTATATGGTCGGGAACGCTTCTTTCTACCTGTTACATACAATATAAAAAAAGGGTACAAGGTTTTTACGGGAAACGGGTATAAAAATAGTAAGCTTTATAAAAAAAAAAAGATTTTTTCCCAAAGTGTAGTAAAGAAAGTCAGCTGGTCAGCCAAGTGGGCTAAAAGTGGGAAACGAGCAACAAAAAATTGGGAAATTATAGGCGAAACTGGGAGAGTGGAACTGGGAACGGGCACCATCCGACGGCTAATGGCCCCGGCTAGTGGCATTTACTGGTCAATGACATTTTAGAGTTTCAGAGCACATTGTTTTTTGTGCTGCGAGTTGGTCTTTGCGTGATAGAGCAAAAGTTCCGTAAAAAATGTAACGCTACACTCACTTTCCGACCCTGTCCGTCTTTCCTTCCTCACATTTCACCTACACCAAACGCCAAGTCACTATACTAAGTCACTAAAAACTTTTCTGCCAATACGCTTGTTGTTCCATTCCTTATTTCCACTTTTGTTCTGACTGTTATTTCCGTTACGTGTAGAGGAAATCTAGCCGTGTCCGTATGATTTCCTAACAATTCAGTTTAAAAATTCATATCTTAAAAAAATTAATGAAGACATTTTTGACTTAAACAAATCCATGAAAATCCAATCTTGGTCTAAGTTTGCTTAAAATATTCGTTACGCCTTTATTTGTCCTTTATCGTGTGCTGTCATTATTGTTATTTGTTTGCATTTGTAATGTGTGTGTGCGTTTTAACCCAGGAATTTGCTTTCTAATAGTATTAAGATTTTAATTATTCCTAAGCATTGCATTATTATGATATCCTATTAGCAGTCTTTCACCCCACACAAATATTATATTTCGCAGACAGAGGAGCCATACGAACCCATTCCGAGGCCTAACGATGACGAAACATTTGCACCGCTCCTAGATATTACTTTGGCGAAAACGTCGTTAGAGGACGAACTAATTTGTCCAGAACCACCGATTCCGGCATATATTAGCTTCGATTTGGATGCTCAGGATGCTAGTAAGAGTGCGGAGCAAAAGGAGCTACCGATTTATGGAAATCTCGTGTCCGAGGAGAAACAGATTTTGCCTCCAGAGGAGCAACTGCTGCCGGCCGTGGGAGACTCCGTTCCTCAGAAAGAAGAGCTACCCGCTATAAAGCCGATATTTGTTGAAAAACATATTCCAACAGAAGAGCAGATTGCTGCTTCCGAGGAACAAGAGCTACCTGTTGGGTCAGAGGTGCCGAAGCTGCCTGATGCTGTAGAGAAACCGAATAATTCCCAAATTGAAAATGCTCTGCTTTCTATGAGAGAGTCATTAATGGAAGCCGTTTTAAAAACAAAGAAGGAAGAGGATATAGCGGCATCTTCTGCTAAATTAGCGAATGTTGCTGCGGCAGCTACTGCAGTTGCTGCTGCAATCAAACCCGCTGCTAAAGCTAAACCAGCAGCTGCTCCCAACGCAATCAAGAAAACCACAACAAGCTCTATTAAGACTTCTGTTGCCGAAGCAACCAAGCCGGTCGCTGCTCGCCCACGCACCGCCCCCGTTGCATCCAAAACTACAAGTACATCTTTCAAATCTACCAAAACTTCGACTACAGCTCCACTAACAGCAACCACCCGAAAGCCATTAAGCAGCAATGCAGCATCTAATTTAATTAGCACACGACCAGCCACAGCACCTGTAAGCAAGGCGGCATTGGGAACTAAGACTACAGCCAGCAAATCAACTGCAAATAAAAGTGCACCAACAACTGGACCGGAGAGCGGAGCTCGGACAACAGCTCGCCCTTTGTCCAACACTTTAGCTCGCAAGCCAGCCACAATCGGATCAGGACCGGCGACTGGAGTCAACGCAGCAGCTCGCAGACCAGTTACAAGTTCGTCAGGGGCAGGATCTGCTTCAAGCAAACCTCGTTTGGCAGTCACTACTACAGCCCCACGCAGCATCCCCAACACCACCACCTCTGTACGCAAGGTTCCAAGCACAAACGCCACTTCTCCCTCAGCTCGCAGTCCTGCCAAGCCTGCAACCATTAATTTGGGCAGGAGCACCAGCTCTACTACCACAACCACTACTACAACAACAACGACCGCAAAAACTTTTACAGCTCGCCCAGCTCCAAAGTTCACCCACTCGGCCAACTCAACCACTAGCAATGGGAGCACAATTCGACGGCTGCTGGTTCCTAGTAGCTCCACCGTGACATCGGCGGCTATTTTGAGGAAGTCTTCGCCTTTAAAGGCGTCGCCAGCCAAAACTACTGTCAAGACGCTGACACCAAAACCAAAAGAAGGCGCAACCACTAAGGCATCGCCAGCTGAATTAAAAACTCGTAGGACTACACCCCTTAAGGGAGCCACTCCAATCCGGGCAGCAAAAGTAGCATCAGCTGAAATTACTTTAAACACCAATGGCGGGATCAATGCAGAGGAAGCCACCAAGCGTAATGGAAATGGCTTACACGTTGTTGAGGAAACCCAGCAGCCTATTCAAAATCAACCGGATCAGGGACATGTTGTCTACCCCGAAAACGCAGAAGTGTCTTCCCTTAACTTTTAGAGCACATCCCAGGCTCCAGACCATAAAGCTGAAACTACTTTACTAATATTAAAAAACATATAAGGCAAAAGTAAATAGCGCGAACAAAAAAAACCTTAAACGAGTTACGATCAAATAAGAGAAGAAACATTGAATGCAGCACCATGATAAAATTTAAAACGTACTGCTAATTAAATTATGAACTACTCCCCATTGAATTTATTTATAGTCGGTTACATTTCCTATTTCTTTCAAAAATCAATGTTTGTATTTTTTATTAAGTGGACCCAGAGCTTACACAATTTTTGTGCTATTTTGTCAAGGAAACGAATCATAAACTTTATTGTGTGCTCCGTTTTGTTTAAGAACTAAGATGTTTTATTTATTACCGTTCTGTTATTTTGTTGCTCATGTGCTAAAAGAAAATTGTATCGAATTGCGCCAGCCCTTCGGCAAAACCAGCGCAGCTGCGTCAAAATTTAACAATTATCATTTCAAAGAACAAATGGAAAAATTAAAGACTAAGGTAAAGAGAAAAAAATTTTAAAAAATTAATAAAATAAATTTAAACATTTTTTTGTCGCAAAAATCAGAAAACAAACGATAATTCAAGATTAACTGTAGCTTTTAGTCTGTATCCGGTCACGTATGTAACAAAAAACAAAACAAAAAAGAATCAAACATAATCCAACAAAAAATAACTTATTTTGCGCAGCTAAAACCGTAGATAACCAGTAATAAAATTAACAAGAATCTTAATTTTCAACATTCTTACAGACGCAAGACTCAAGAATTGGATGTTTGTGTTGTAAACGTTCCTCCATAACTGAAAATGAAAAATCGTGGAAATTGAGAAGAACCAAACGAGGAAGAATACTTACCCAGTGTTATATTTTAATTAAATTTAAAAACGGAAAGTTTCATTTTTAACCACAACTTAAAATCTATTATGCTCCTACTTTTTGTGAACAAGGTCGACATGTATTATTATTTTATAATTTTGTTTGTTGTTGCACACGGAATACAGAACAACAGAAACAATTAGCATAACATTGAACGTAACAACACCCCTATATACACTTTCTTTCTATTTATGTATTACATATAATGTATGTTAACGATATTACCAAGTAAAACAAAACGAGCAAAAAAAAATACTTTTAATTTGTTTTATTTTTGGTAACTTTTATTTTTTTAGTTTTTATATTGAATTATAAACGATATATTTATGAAAAAGGAATGATACCGAAGCGTCAACGACTCGAATTTATTGTACGAGAAACCAATTTTGCCTGCTTTTGTCAAAGTAAACGTTGAATGGACAATTTTAGAGATTAAGTTGCGAGGGTTGCAATAATGCCTATAAATTAAATTTACATCACATATACCCAACCGTTAAAAGAGTACATATTGATCTAGTTGTCCGTTTTAGACAGTTAAATGATTTGCATTTTGACTTTGCCCAAATCCCGCCTAGTGCCCTTCACTTTAATTTGCCTTATTTTTAGTGATTTTATAACTAAGCTATATTATGATAAATATATTATATCTATTGAAAAATTTAGTCGGAAGCAAAAAGAGACACAGAGACTTAGGTATAGCCAACAAAAAAGCAGCCGAATCCCTCTGAAATCCACCTGAGGTAAAAAAAAAAACTTCAATGCATTGTATGTTTGGCTTGAATGAGTATCATACCCAACTCCATTCCAATCATTATAATTAACTTCATAAACAGACTGATTAGGTGGTTCATAACCAACATTGCCTTGGGACTGTGGATAAATCAGGGGCTCTGCTTTCCCTCGGTTGGCTTATACTTAATTTCCGTTGCATTTAGTCAAAGGAACCTTTCGGTTTTACGCATATATATACATACTTAAATAAGTTCATGAAAAAGTCTTAAAAAATAACACATACTGTGAGTAAAAGCGGACAGTACTAACATAAATGACGACTACAAGAAAAATAACTACTTATATAAACCGATAAACATTTATCTATAACATACATATACATCAGACAACAAGATCATATTTGTGAACATGTAGTGACAACATCAAGAACAACAAAAAAATACAACAAATTAATGTATTACCAATAAATGTTAAATATACAAATCAATTACATTGCAAAATTTTATAGCTTTACTGCCTTGCATTGGGGAGATTTATTTCTTATGTATTTAAATACAAAAATAGTAAAAGTCCCTGCATTTTTGATTCTTTGTATTGTTTACTAAAAGTTTTTCTCCTTGATAAATCAAACGTGTACCTTAGTTGAGTTTAATTTGCCTTGAAGACGGTTATAACCAGTTGAGCAGTAGTATAAGTCCAGCCCTAAGCACCTCTAGGCAGAGTCGTTAAAGCTACTGACAATAAGAACCGTCGTCTGAGGGCTTCATGAATTGGGTTCATTATGACCGGTGACTCAGCCAAGTCCTTATTTTAGTAATGCAGTCCCCAATTCGCCTTTATTCATTTGCATTATGGCCAAGATTGCGTGAAAAAAGACCCAACTGGCGAGTGGCTAGCCAGCTGAAGGAGCTAAGAGGCCTTGGGAGGTTGAGGTGGAATGGGAGTGCCATACTGGAGAAATAAAATGTTTGCGTCTAGAGTCGCCATAAAAGCTGAATGAATCACTCGACAGGCACATCGCTTGCTATATGTAATAAATCAATTGCGAGGGGGAGGGGACTGACGGTACAAGCACCCCCTAAGGACTTGATTTCCCTCACATACAAGTGAGGAGGTGCTGGTAACTTACACGAAATTAAGCAATTTACAATTGTGCCATATCTTTTTTTATAAATTATATATTTTGTCTCCCACCGCTAACAACAATCAGACCGGTAAATATAACTATTACATCACCATTCATTTTAAGAACATGTTTGCCGACTAGACTAATTTTTTACCGGGTTAGTAAGACTAATTTACTCAATAAAAAAGGTTCAATAAAATGTTGCGTAAAAAATTAAACGCTGTTAAATTTTATGTGCTCTTTTATTTAGTTTTATAATCGTTTCTTATACAAGCCAACATTGGTTTGAAATACAGCTATTATAGACCAGTACAACTTGTACAGGTATTTCTTATCGACTATATCCATTTAATCAGGCAGCAATGAAAGGGATTGTGGCCGTATTTATGGTACTGCACAACTTAAGACTAAACCATTTTAGGTTTCCAAGCTTTAGAACTTTGCCCTCTTTACAAAGGGGTTGCCAACATTTTCCTGTGCCGGACGTTTGTTAAAGGGCTTCTTGCCGAAGTTATTGTTCTTCGGGAATTTGCTTGCGGATCGGTTACCGGCACGACTTTGTATTAATCTGTGTTTCAGCTTCGAGTTAGGTTCTATGAAAATGGGTTGGTTGTTTACGATGGTTTCGTTGGCCAAAAAAGACTTGCAGAAACCGTCATCGTCTGTGAACTTCACAAAAGCCTTGTGAGGCAGCAAAGTGATTCTCTCGATTTCGCCGCTCTCGTTAAACACACCCCTCAAGTCTTCTTCGGTAGTATCTAGAAGTAAAATAATCATATTCGGTAAATTTGCATGCTTTCTTTTGAATAAAAGCCAAAAGTAAGTAACCCACCTGAAGTCAAGTTCGTCACCAAAATTGACCTCGCCGTGTTACTGAGTTGGAAGTGCTTAAGCTTCAGCTCCACATTGTTAACAATCTTTCCTTGGAGTTCGGTCAGAGCCTTTGTGGCTGCATCCGACTGCTTGAACGTGACAAAGGCTAAAACCGACGTGCCGCACACCACGTCCACATAATCTAGTTCGCCGAACTTTTTGAATAGCTTCTCTAGGACATTGGCGCTGAAAGACTCATATTTGCCCACATTTTCGACGACCAAAGTATTTTCAGGGCTCCTCGTCGTTTTAACCTTCGGCGAGTACTCTCGCACCGTAATAAAGCGATTGAAAAGCTCGGTGCTGTGCAGTTTAAGGGCCTTGGGAACGTCATCAACTGACGCCAAAAGAACAAAGGCGTGGGGGTTACGGTTTCCGGAGAAGGAGACCGACTCCACGGGAGCAACCTTCTCAAAATATTCCTTTACGTCCTCCTTGGTGATTTTGGGTCCAATCAGGCCAACAATCAACGTGCGCTCATTTAAAGATTCCTTGTTTCTTGCTTGGCTTACAACTAAAACATTGTCCCCAAGGGTAAGCGCCTTCGGCTTGGCCTGCAGAGCGGCTTCGGCGCCAGCTGGCGAGTCAAAGGCAATGATGGCCGAGTGGCCGCCGAACTTAGTCTTCATATGATGCAGTGCGGAGATAGTTCCGAACTTGGCAAAAAGGGCGACCACATCTTTGTGTTTGTATTCTGCGCAGCATTAAAAAAAATTGAAATACATTGGCTAAAATTGAGTACTAAAATGTTACTTTACCTTTTGGTAACTTCGAGGCGTAGATGGTCTGATTAACAGGCGTTCCTTGGGGAATTTTGCCAGCTGCTACTTTCGGAATACCGCCCTTTTCTTCTGTTTCTTCAGAAGTAGATTTTCCTGCTGTTTTAGTTTCCTTGACCTTCTTGGCCACTGGTTCCTCGTCATCATCGTCAGATTCTTCATCCTCCTCCGCGGCTTCGCTTTTGGAAACCTCCCCGGGCTCCACATCATCGTCATCAACCTCCTCTTCGTCGCTATCGTCCTCATCTTCCAAAGCCTCGTCGTTAATCAAATTTTCTGCCTGAAATAAGAAGTCCTTAGCCTTTAACTGAATCTTAAATTAAATGAAAATTTTTATTTTAACTTATAGCTGTAGTAACCTATTGTTTTGTACCTCAAAAAAGTGGTAAAGAACAGGCGAAAGTAGGTACATAACTATGTGTATCAAAATTCGGTAAGTGTTATTAAGATGAAATGGGGATAGGTACAAATATGTGTATCTGCAAGAGAGCAGACCACGTTTTTTTTTTCTACCCACCTCGGATTCGCTGTCGTCCTCAGCTTGGTCGCCACTCAGCTCCTCGGCCCCGGACTCCTCCTCGCTGGACTGCGACTCTTCCTTCACCGGCTGCTTCCTGGACTTCTTAGCAGGCGACTGAGTGACCACAATCTTCTCCTCCTCCTGGACCTTCGTCGCCTTCGCCCCACGCTTGACCACCTGCTTCTCCACTCCGTTGGCGGCCTTCTTGCCTTTCGCGGCTATGTCTTTCTTTTGGGCCATTTTTAGCAGTCTGTCGAATGTTGGTGACACAAATTGAACAATGTCAAGTACAGATGGAGCAACGCGTGTTTGATTGGATTAAAACGCACGTGGAAAGAGAGGGACAGAACAGTGTGACCAGTATAGCTGCACAAAGAAATGAAGTAAGCCGATTAATCGATTTCTCTGGAGACACAGGTTCCGTTTTTTTGGCAATCAATAAGGGTATTCCCTAAACTGTCGAATTGCTTTGTTATTAAAAATGTAACGAGTAATTCCAGCTTTAGAGGGAATGAGAGAAAATTGTATTCTTTTTTTGAACAGCTGTTCCGCCTACCTGTTTTAATTAACATTGTTTTGGAACCTTAACTCTTGTTTAATTTGAGTTAGTTAGTCACGGTTTTATAACTATTAGAAAAAAACTCCTTAGTTTGAATTCACGGCAAACGGTGAGTGCAACAAGTATTGCCAAAACAATTTTTTAGGGATGTATGTTAGTGTATATTGCAATAAAAAACTGTTTTATTTTTAAATCTTCTTTGAAATTAACTACCCTTAAAAATAATTAGAGTAGGAAAATGAGAGCATTCGCTTGTCAAAAAATACTAGATAACTAAAAATACCAGAAATGGTAACATGGCTGTGTGTGGATGATAGACAGTGTTGGTTATTGGCGGAATAAGTATACACATAAAAAATTAAATTGAAGCACAGCACCCACAACGCACACATATATTTACTAAACGGAGTGCGACGTGTGCGAAAAATAAGGAGCGGTGTGTGTGCGGAAAACCAATAAGCAGGAACACCACCGAATCAGCAGAAGCAGCACACAACCGCCAATGAACACACTGGGCGCGAGCACGAACGGAGGAGGTGGAGGAGCTGGAGCACCCGGTAGCAACGGATCCAGCCCAAATGTGACAGCTGCCGGGAGCACTGGAGGCGGGGCGGTTGGCGATGAGGCTGGTGGGGATGCCAGCTCCCGGCGCCAAGCGACGCGGGTGTTCAAGAAGAGCTCGTCCAACGGCAAGATCACCGTTTACCTCGGTAAGCGGGACTTCGTGGACCATGTCACGCATGTGGATCCCATTGACGGCGTCGTATTTATCGATCCCGAGTACGTAAAGGAGCGCAAGGTGTTTGGCCAGGTCCTAGCCGCCTTTCGTTACGGACGCGAGGACCTGGATGTCCTGGGACTAACGTTCCGCAAGGACCTGTATCTGGCGCATGAGCAAATCTACCCGCCCATGCAGTTGGAGCGTCCGATGACCCGGCTGCAGGAGCGGCTGATCAAAAAGCTGGGACCCAACGCCCACCCATTTTACTTCGAGGTGCCGCCCTATTGCCCCGCCTCCGTTTCCCTGCAACCTGCCCCCGGGGATGTGGGCAAATCTTGCGGAGTGGACTACGAGCTTAAGGCCTTTGTGGGTGAGTCCGGGTCAGGTTTTGTGTGTCAGGGTGTGTCCTTGTCCGGCGGACAGGTAAAGTCAAAACCATCGAAGAGCGACTGCAGCAGTCGATACAGGCATGCAATAACAAAATTCTACATTCCGCTCCGCACAACGCAACAGTCAAATAATTTTCTTATTTGTTTTCTAATTTCTTGTTTAATTATTCAAATGAATAGAAGAACGTTTGTATTGTTGGTATTATCTAAAATTGTTCCCTAATTTATTTTGTAAGCAATGAAAGCCTATGGTTAAGCGAATGGAATGTCGGTCGGTAGCGAACTAAAATATTTAATTGTCCTATCGACATTTTACTTATAAATGCTCTACTGTAAATTGGTTATATGTGTGGTTTTGTGTAATTTAGCGCATGTGTCACGCGGTCGGGTACGCGGGGTTAATTAATTTATTCCAGCTACGACGGGCTGCGCAAAAATATCATTGGGCTCGATGACGCAGCGTCCTACCTAATTGAAATCCGAAGCTTTTTATTTGAATCAGACTCGGACGTAGTTGTATCACAGCTATTGTTGTTGCTTACTTTTTAATTAGTCGTCTCAGTTGTATATGCTGACGCTTTGTGCGTTAATAGCCGAATGTTGAAAACGATTGTTGAAAGCTTTTCGAGGTATCCATTTTCAGCTGGCTTGGCCTTAAATAGTTTCATTTACTCATTGGATTTTTATATTGCAATAATTATTGGAGCAAATAAACAAGAAAACCGGCTTGTACAGTTCGTTGCTTTTCTTGAGTAAATAAATCTATTTTCTTTTTCGTTTGCCTTGCGTTGTTCATACATTTTTTGTAGTTTTATGGTTCCTGTTGGAATTATTTTCTTATCTGGCGGCCAATTTGGGTAAGGTTATAATAAGATTAATGAATTAACAGCGATTCCCATTTGCCGTCTGGGTGGTATTTTCTGTATCTAAATTCAGCTGTTGCTGCACTATTTTATGATGGTACAGTGAATGTCGGCTAATAGACATAATATTTAAAAATTTGAGTCTAATACAAAATATTAAAAAAAAACACTGTTAAGTGATATTTGACTAATTGACTATTGAAATATTGTCGCAATATATCCGAAAACAAATTTGTAAATTAAACCTTTTTAACATTCTTTCTGTCATGACTATTAAAAAAAGGAAATTGCATGCGCATAATCGAAAGTTGACAATGACAGCTAATTGACATAAAATTAAATCATGTTAAAGTTGCCTGCAGATTTTTGAGTTTTAAGTCATAATTTTATTTCCTTAAATTGTTCAAAGAATTACGTACACATAAAAAACTGCGAGCATACAAATTTCCATAGAAGGTGGAGTGCGTCGCATGTTTTATTTAACAGTATATCTACTGTACTTCAAAATACATTCGTATGTGCGATTCGTAGAACTCGAAAACAATTTGGGAATTTCAATAGTTCCGAGAAACGATTTAAGAGAATTTTTCTTTCTTTCTCCCCTTGTAACAATTTGGGCAGACCTTTATTTACTTTCGCGTCTGCTGATTTGTTTATTGAATGTGCTTTACTTCCATGTTTTTGGCATAAACAATAAGCTTATGGGCCGCGTCTTGACGAAGCGCGATTTATGATCTTATGAATGGATAGCATTTCGTTTAATTGACATCAGCCGAAGCTCTAGGCATCAAGTATTTTTTATTTTGACGTCAGACATTCTGGTTGCTGGGGCCGTTTTTGGTGGATCCTGGAACTTAAACTGATTCGTGACTTACTTTTGGGCCAATCCGTGTCCGCCTAAAACCTATGACGCACTTTTCTAACAAACGAACAAGTGACACATCCCCGGTCGAAATATGCATACTTTCTGGGAAAACTAAAAAACCCGTATAGCAAAGTTATAACACATATTGTTTATCTCTGATAGGTGAGAACGTGGAGGACAAGCCCCACAAGCGGAACTCGGTCCGTCTGACTATTCGCAAGGTCATGTACGCCCCCTCTAAAGCCGGAGAGCAGCCATCGATCGAAGTTAGCAAGGAGTTTATGATGAAGCCGAACAAGATCCACTTGGAAGCGAGTTTGGACAAGGAGCTGTACCATCATGGAGAAAAAATATCAGTCAATGTCCATGTGGCCAACAACTCAAATCGGACGGTTAAGAAGATCAAGGTATGTGTCCGGCAGTTTGCGGATATTTGCCTGTTTTCGACGGCCCAATACAAGTCTGTGGTGGCCGAGATCGAGTCGGAGGATGGGTGCCAAGTGGCGCCGGGATTCACCCTGTCGAAGGTTTTTGAGTTATGTCCCCTTTTGGCGAATAATAAGGATAAATGGGGACTAGCCTTGGATGGGCAGCTTAAGCATGAGGATACCAATTTAGCGTCCAGTACGCTCATTACTAATCCTGCCCAGCGAGAAAGTCTCGGTATCATGGTGCATTACAAGGTAAAGGTAAAGTTGCTGATTAGTTCGCCGCTGCTAAATGGTGATCTCGTGGCTGAGCTGCCGTTCACGCTAATGCACCCTAAGCCTGAGGAAGAGGAGCCTCCACCATTGGGGGAGCGATCGCCGCGGGCTAGTTTGGCCGGCGGTGGTCAGCCGCTGGTGAGCTTGGGTGACTGTGGAGAGGCAGAATCGGCGGCAGGGGGTCAGGATGTGCCCACCACTACCAATCTCATCCAGCTCGACGACGACGAGGCGCAGGATGATGACATTATATTCGAGGACTTTGCCCGCCTGCGTTTAAAAGGCGCCGAAACAGAGGCCTAAATGAGAGAGGACCCATAATGTTTTCGGATTCAACTTTTGATCGTCCATCTGCAAAAATATTCACATTACATTTGTATAATATGAAAAGGTAAAACAAAAATTTGCGCAGCCGCTAAATGTAAAGTTTTGTACCAATAGCCACGGTAAATAGTTTGTTGTAAGCTATTTGATATGTGTAGGCCATACGTTCTAGTATCTATAGGGCATAAGCTGAAAGTGTACGAATTTTAAAATGTGAAATTGTTTAACAAATCAACAAAGCAAATCTACACAAAACACACATGCACTTGCAAATTACACATGCCATGTTTTTCGGCCCCACCTGCAACAGTTGAAAGAATGCACACAAATTATATTAATTTTTATCCAAAATGTACCCTTTTTTATTTTATCTTACATTATTAAATGCTCAATTTAATGTCATATAACGAGACTCTGACTTTGGACTTTCCGTCATTATGAAATTATGAAAGTTGTTTCCGTTTAATATTTATGAGCTTTGATATGCAACCAAATAAAATATAGTGGTTTTTTATTTTTTAATAAAGTTTTAGTTGACTGCATCGGAATAACAAACATACACACACAACTATTAACAACATTTACGCCAAAGGGTATAGGATATTTTATGTAATAAAAAAGAGTAAGAAAAATGCAAACCAATTTGTTATAAACTGCAAGCAGTCTTGTGTTATTTAAGACAAAAAATTGCATCTATTTTTGTAATTAAAACTCGGAATTATAATTGAAAGTGAAATATTGGTGTCACAGACACCTTTTTTTATTCTTTTTGTTTTGAAAAATTAAAATATTCAAAAACTAGTAGTTTAAATGGCCAATATTATAATTAAAACGCAACCAATCAATAATAAAAATATTTTAATTTATGAAAGGATGAGTTTATGGCCTCAGTAATGGCTGATTTGCAATCGAAATGTTGATTCAGATAGAAGGAAGGATGTTCCAACCAACCTCATTTCAAAACTACTTAGGATATGAAAAAGATATAATCGAAAATTCGATTTTGTATTGCGCTGAACTGAAATTGCTTATTAAGTTAAAGGATTTTCCGATAGTGAACGTCGAATTTTGAAGAAATATATGTGACACATCAGTGTAACGTCACAAAATCCGATCATTGATCTTACTATAATTGGCAACGTCCGAATCGAAATTCGTCAACGAAAAATTAAACACGGTTACGAAAGTGCGTATAATTATTTTAGAGATAGAAATTTGGAATTTGGTCAATAAAAATATATATATGTTCACAACATTTCGGATGGTAAACAAAACCAACAGTTAAGGCTGCTGAAGTTCGGTTCCTTTTATAAATAAAAAGAAAAAAAATTGTTTTCAAGGGCTTTAAAACCCAAAATTTAGCTTAAATTTCATTTTAGTGTTCCAAACAGCTCCATGCAAAAGCAACGTAAGCACGAAAACATTAAAAAATGTTGGCATTGTCAGAAATTTACATATTTTAAATGAATTTTTATAACGCGTATATATATATATACCCTAACACCGATCGTATAGGTTTGTTAAAATGTTTTTATCAAGTGAGAGAAGCCAGAACATGAAATAAATGTGTTAAATTATATAAACGTGGATTACTAACTGGTTAAATGGATACAATATGCTAAAAAGAATGAAGATATGTTAGAGCAATTAATATTTATAAATGTATATTTAAATGTGAACATTATTCCAGTACTTGGATAATATTGTGTGAATATGAAAATTGTTTGACAAGATTTATACTGAAGACGAGTGTAAAGCATTTAAATTGTAGACATTCTTGTCCCTTAAAAGATCAGCAATATCACTAGTTTATTTTAGCAATTTCCGAAGAAAGCCACGATTTGTTTTGCAGTTGATCCAACTGAACACATAATTGCACCATCAACTATTTAATAATATACAATAATTTTATTCGGAGTTAGCTGACCTTCTTGTTTTTCTGCAGAACCTAACCTAAAATCTTGACTAGATAAGTTGGATTTATTTTTTGCATATCCTACGTGCTTGAACTTTAAGTAATAATTTAAATTAAACATAAATTGAAAAGATTCTGAACTAAAATATGCCGTTGTCATCAAGTTTTCAAAAACAAAATAAAGTTTGATTTTGTTTGTACATGCCTAAAAGTGTGCTGTATACTATACCGTTTTTTGTGTACAATCTTTTTTTTCCCATATTTATACCCTTGCGAGGGTATTATAATTTCAGTCAGAAGTTTGCAACGCAGTGAAGGAGACGTTTCCGACCCTATAAAGTATATATGTTCTTGATCAGCTCACTAGCACAGTCAATCTAGCCATGTCCGTCTGTACGTGTCCTTCTGTCCGTCCGTCCGTTTCTACGCAAACTAGTTTTTCGGTTTTAAAGATATAAAAATTATAAGTCTGCTGTTTTTAATTTTTTTTTAGTTCTTCGACATATAGTAATGGTGAAATATTTTAGAACTACGGTTTAAATTTCATCAAAATCGTAACGCTATAACTTTAAGCTGCCATGGGAACAATACATACAATGCTTTGCTATTTTGTAATTTTTTTTTAATTCTTTTTGACTTATAAATAAATTGACAGTTTGCTTCTTTTCTTGGTGAACTGGTTTTTCTTGTTTTAATGTGGGGAACCATTTTTTAACCATTTAAAAAACAATTCTAAGCTATAAATAAAAATAATTTGTAATGTTTTGATAGTACCTTTTTAAAATAGCAAATATATATATTAAAGCAAATTATATAGTGAGTTGATTGAAAAGATCCTGCAGATCCTTTTGTCAGCCTGCACAGAAAAGATTAAGAGAAATTACTTTTATTTTTTAACCTTTTTGTTAGGTAACGAGATGCATTAAATTTGATACATTTTTAGTTTTATAATGTATGTATGCAAAGAACTAGGTGATACAAAATTAGCCACCCTAGCCCCTATGCCAATCGAGCGAACAAAACGAAATATGAAATCTTTTACTACCGACCTATTGCTAATCAAACACAAAAAACTCAAAAAATAAGGGAAACGCGAAAGATTAAATGTTGTTTGTTTGATGTTACAAAGCACCGGTAAAAGCATGAAAATTGGTAGGAATATTGAAATTGTTGGCTGACACGTTGGAGTTGTGTGTATGAGAGAGGGAAAGGAAGTGTGGATGTCTGCGAAATACTATGTTGGAAAAGCTTTAATCTAATACATGCAAGCCTCATTACAAAAAATTTTAATATTTGTTTTAGTTTGTTATATCGGTACAAAGACCAATGCCATGATAATCCTCACTTTGTCTCCAACGTGTCCATCAAATAATTAATATTCTACATATATGAGAATTATGCAAACAAAACCAGAAGTTAATAATTAATTCGGAACGCAGTTAATAATTAATTCGGAACGTAATTTATAAACACCAATACTTTTTTTATTTGATTGTCAATATTATATTTATAAAATAATTCATTGATGAATTAAATATTTTTGGTGTCCAGGCATGGGAACGAAAAAAATGGGACAAAATAACAATGTCTCTGTATTTGCATGAACAGTTTAATGTTAATGGGAACTATTAAATAATTATGCAACAATAAAAAAAAATAAAAAAACTCAATGTAAAAAATTATCATGAATAATCACCGTTAGAGCGTGGCAAAATTTTTTTTTTGATGATAGCAGAGATAAATCGTTTCGGTTTACAATCTGAGAATGCCGCTTAATTTTAAGAACAAATCTCACTTGACCCCTAAAAAAAGTACGAAGGACTTGTTGCGGATCATATTTCATGCATATCTAAATATTTGATTAATGCGCAGCGGACTTTGGATCACGGCTATGAAGGCCTGGAGCGGAAGTCCGGACAAATGGTTATTATGATGAGTTAAGGGCTGAACGGAAAACCGCAACCTGGAAAATCCATTTATTGTTTGGATTTACGTTTTCAAGTTCTCACTCTCTCAGAAATCTCTGCCAACCAAATTCGGCTGAAACTTTTATGAATGTACGGTACCGCAGAGTACGGATTCTTAAAGGGGACCAAAAGTGTATCCATTTTTGAGAGAATTCGCTGCGGTTGTGTCTTGTCTATGTCAGTCAGTCAGTCAATCTGTACAGCAGTCGAGCAGGAGCTGTTCATTTCCGGTGCAGCTTAAGAACCGTGATTCCTTTACAACTCCTTTCTTTTATAGTATAGGCAAGTGGCTGCACTCGAAAAAGTTTGCTCATTTTTATCTGCTTTTTAATATAGTTTAACAATAAATTGACTATTTTATAATGTCATCGAGCCCTTTGGTGGATAAATGTGATTTTTATTTAATGTATTTTAAATGATTTTTTTTATCTCTTTCACCATTATTTAAACTTTTTATACTTTATACTTGTCCCAAAAATGTATCCAATTTTGCTGGCATCATCGACCATATTTCAAATAAAGGTCGATTTGCAATTCTTTTTTCAGGGGAAAATCAGCGACAAGTGCACAAGCACCTGAACCAAACCAACCCAAAACAATTCAGTCCATCTCTGTTCCCGAGTCCCCCCTGTCTTTTGCGGCGTCCTTACCTTTCTTCTGCTCTTGCTTTGTATACTATATGGTTTTCATTTCCGGCTTCCGTTCCTGTTGAGTTACTTAAGCGGATTATAAGAGCAGCAGAAACTACAGGGGCAAGCTCAGTCAAAGGAGAAGAGAAGGAGTTGCAGCCGAAGGAGTGGCCCTAGCCCCTCCCTGACACACAAAAACTGTTGAATTTTAATTGAGATTTATGGACAATGCGTCTAAAACCCCGCAGCCCCACATGAGCCATGCAGGGCCTCGTTAGCTTAATTAATGCATTGAATATCGTTTTCCATCAGACCACCCTCCTTATGCGTAAACTGGTAAATATCTTTCTTTGATTTCGTTTTGTTTAATAATAAACAGTTGACTTCTAAGTTGCTACTCGCCCAGAGTTGAGCCTGCGTCTGGAAGAAGTTTACCAATAGGGTGTTCCTGCTGTCCAGTTCCACGCCAGCCAGATAGGCGGTCTGCTTGAAGTCCACCAAGCGCAGACCAGACGAATTGGACATGTTAAAAGTGCAAGTCAAACAGAAATTCGTTGATCACTTTGTTCCGGCGGATCTTCAACTTTAAGTCCCCGATGTTGATAAATCCACCAACCTCTGCTAAGTCCAGTACTTGAATCCGCCGGAGTGACTCTAACTGCGGTCAGATCCACAAGGGCGACGAAGAGCAGCTGGAAGGAGAAAAACATTTCTATCAAAAGAAGTGAGCTGGTTGCCGTGCGAATAGTGAATATTTAACAATCGGGAGAATGGGCCCTTTTATAGGCTAGCTCTTATCTTTATATGAACTTTCGCACTTTTTCACCCAAGTGAGTCACATAACTGTGGAGAGTCATAATGATTAAACTAAAAACATGATTACGTAATTATTATCATATTTATTGGTTTAGCCAAAGGAAAATTTAGATTTCAATTCTTTTTATTTAAAACCAAATTTTTCAATATGGCTGTTTATATAGCCTTTTAGGTATTTCCATAGAGATCCATCCACCTTCCACCATCCGTTGAAGGGATGGTCCATAAGGTTTTGCCGTTCCAAAAACTTCCCAGTTAGTCCGCCGTTAAAATTTGACGGACTTTGACGGACTAATTTATGCGATAGCTAGCCGATGTTTCTGCGGTGCAGCCCTCTTTCCACGCAGTCCATCCCTCTTTCCACGCAGTCCATCCCTTTTCCCACGCAGTCCATCCCTGAAAAACCGTTGGGATTTTTGAAAAAAGTGAAACTTCGGTTTCCACAGAGCACATCCACCTTCCGATTTCAGCTGATCTTAACAGCTGCAGCTCATCAAAACATAAACAAAGATGGTTGACCGTTGACAGCCACAGCTGTTCAGATCAGCTGAAATCGGAAGGACGATGTGCTCTGTGGAAATCGGAGTTTCACATTTTTTGAAAATTCCAACCGTTTCCAACGGATGGGCTGTGTGGAAAGAGGGCATTAGCAGCAGATCTTTTCCCAAGCATAAATTATCTATGAACTTTAATTCATGTTTATATTATATATATTAATAATTGCTTGTGATGTTGTAATGGTTTGCTTTTCTTTCATTTATCCAAATTGTGCAAAACTGTAACTTTGTTCAACCGGAAGATTTTAGCTTCTACCTCAATCCCAAATTCAAAGTGGCAAAGTCTTTGTGTTAAATTTCATAAAATCTTGGCAAAACATTTTTAATTTAGGTTTGTGTTATTATTCTCTGCGAATAGGAAATTCACTTCACTAATTTAAGGCCGATTTCAAAGTGTGACACCTCACGTGGACGGCAATTAATTTGTATACTATTCTTTTTAGAAGATTTATTTATTATTAATTACCTGAAATACTTTGCTCCCTCATGAGTTGTAAACGTAAAAGATCTGCCTACACAGAAAATTGAGAATGCTTCAAGTTCAAATTACTCTTTCAAACTGAGCTAAAAAAAACCCACGTTCAAATAAACAACCAGCCCTGGAACAAATCTATCGATCTTTCGATTCTGTATTCGATATTTGAAAGAGCATTGTTGTTGATCGGTCTGTAATTTTAAGTCGAATGTTTATAAGTGCGCAATTTAAGGCAAATCGGCAAAGCTTCTGTGTTGAATTGTTTAAAAGCGTTTTCATTGCTTCGTAAAGCTTATTTTTATTTAAAATCAGCTTCTATAATGCTCTGTTAAACTGCAATAAGTTGTCTTTCAATCAGTCACTCGTCGACGCGTCAAGGATTGTTTTACAATAAGAACAATTGGAATTGCTTGACAAAAATGTTTAATAGGAATGTTTTTAAATGGAAAATGCTTAAACACATACACATTTACAGCTTTAAACATTTTTAATTGCACATTTAAAGCAAGTATTCCTTTGGCCAGAGCCGAAAATTGAGCTCTGGCAGAAAGGCAAGAAGAGGAGACTGAGTTTGTACATCGACATACAAACGTATGTACATATGTATATATGTGTTTTAATTATTAATCAAGCCACGTTTTGCGTTGTAATTTTTTCAAGGTGTTAGTTCGTCAAAAATACTGTTAAATGGTTATGAAACAGCTCCATTAAGTACGCGGGAGTATTAACTTAACATAATCATAATTTAAATTCCCTCGGTAAGTTTCTGTATTGTTTTTATACTCTTCCAGAGAGTAATATTACTTCAGTCAACAGTTTGCAACGCAGAGACCATATAAATAATGTATAAAGTATATCTGTTATTGATCAGCATCACTAGGAGAGTCGATCTAGCCATGTCCGTCCATCCGTTCGTTTTTACACAAACTAGTCTCTCAGTTTAAAAGCTATACGGATGAAACCAAAAAATATTATTTATATTGCCGGTCGAACGGACCGGATCAGACTTCTATATCATATAGCTCTCATAGAAACAAACGGAGTGGTAAATGAACAAAAAAGAATAGCTTTTTTATAATTTTATAAAAATATTCTCAGAGATAGAGCGATGAATTACTATTTCAGAATAACGGTTTTAGTTTTATAAAAATCGGACAACGATATCATATACCTGCAATAGAAACGATAAAAAAATTCAGCGGATAATCGACATAGCTTCATTGATTTTAAACATATACGCATAAATTCGAAATATAGTCGTTTAATACAATATTTAATAATTTAATAATTTAGATCTAAGAATTAAGGAGATCTTCCCGAACTTTTTTCTGTAAGTTTCCATACTTTTATTTATACTTTAGTATAAATATAAAGTCGCTAAAAGATAGTTGAGCATGTGCATTTGTAATATTATTTTTTATAGGCAATTTTACAGGCAATTTATTTTATGCATCTAAATTTTTTTAAGTTATAACTTTTGTTGTACGTTTTAAAAGCCTGTGTTTCTACGAGTTGATTTGGTTTTGGTGCAGAAATGGAGAGCCAGCAGCATTGAAGCTTTGTTCGGACATTTCACTCGAAATGCAAAAGTGTTCCGCAGGCACCAGTTTGCTTTCTTTTCTCGTATTGCATGGCCTGGCGGACCGGAAACAAGCTGCGCTCGCTCCACTGCCGCCCACTTTCATCCTCTTCCATCAGCTTCCGCTTCCACGCAGGTAACAAACATGTGTACCTAGCATAAAACAAAGCAAGTGGGAACCGAGAAGCTTCTGCATTGGACAGTTGTTACCGCTGGGCGTCTCCACCCAGTCCCAGATCCAGGTCCTGCGTTGGTTTAGTTTCTGTTTCTGGCTCTGGTTCCAGGCTTTCAACTTCCTTTGACTCGCCCCCGTCTGTAAATGTGTGTGTGATTAAAAAGAATGTGCGCTTACAGTGAACAAAATTTTCATTTAAATAGGGGTTACGACGTTGAGGTGATCATAAAGAATTACCCTTTTCACTCGTACTTTTTGTAGGAGGACAATTTTAATTTAAAAAAAAATCAAATCCCAAATACCTTACACTTTTGTAAAAGTTTTTTTCATATTTGTTCCCGTTTAAATATATATTTTCTTCGTCTTTGTGTCCATTTTGTTTGTCATTGCTTTTGTGATTGAATGGACTTTGAGTGTAGTACAACACTCCGAGCTTACGATGACCACCTCACCATGTTGCCGTTTTACCATGCAGATGCCGGGGAAAACATTTTTCGGACACAACTCCAAAGGCGTGGGTGGGGACGAGATGGGCACTCGAACAGCTGCCGTCTGCCATCCGCCAGTTTAGCCGGCGGCCATCGATGATGAGCGCAATGTTCATAACCTGACCCCCACTCATAGACGGTGTGTTTTCGGGTGGGGTTCGGTTTTGCATGCTAATTCCCTGCAGGTGAACACGGGTTGGAGACCGTGCCATGTGCCTGGCGGCTTAACAAGATCCGTTCTGCATTTCTCTCATATACACACAGAAACCAAACCTTATGGATTTTGTTCAAATCGAGTTATTTGCAGTCATTTTTGAATTCAAATGTTTAGACAGTTGAAAGAAATGGATGTTATTAATAAGAATAATAATTTAACAAAAACAAATATTACATCAAATTACTTGACAAGTCAAATTTTTTTGGGTGTAGTTTGCCTATAAACTAAATTCAATTTTTGTTTGTTTTGAAGATAAGCTAAAGAGACAACTGGCCGCATTTCTTACTGTATTCAGAATATTTGCAATCACTGAATACGAAGATTCACTTCATTTCGCCACAAAAATACTAGGCCCATGGCCAACTTGGTTGGACACGCAGCTAATTTTCCCAAAGTGCGTGTGCTTCGCTGATTGGTTGTCCCCGGGAGTGTAAGGCTCTGAGTGGGGCAGCAAGTGGGTAGTAGAAAGCGACTGTTCTTTATTATACTATAGAAAGTGCGCCACAAAAACCATATTATGACGGCACCTCGTCGCCCTGAAGTCGAGGATGAACATCCCATATAGCTCACCATACCTGGCACGCCCTACCACCGGTTTCCGCCTCTTTTTGGTTTGGTTTCGAGCTGTGCAACCACAAAACTTTTACCGTTTGTTTTTCTTTCCCTCAGCTCCTTTGCCCACGTGTATTGGCTAAATTAATATACTCAATTGAAAACTTTTCAACAATAGTTGCTGGCAGAAAAGTTGTTCAAAACAATTACACTGCTAGAAAAGGTCATTAAACGAATGTGGAAAATTTTAAAACTTTTTTCGCGTTTGATAGTCTAAGAACTGGTTCTTTTATTTGTATATGTCGTCACGACAATAATAAATAACAAATTTGTATTTTATCCTACTACCCGTGTTTGCACAGTGCATACTAGCGGAGGCGCCGCAAAACTTTTGAGTTTGGATTTGTGTATTCCGATCTAATAAGTCGCCATCTATCTAACAATTAAAATCTAAGAAAATTTCAAAACTCAATTCGCACAGAAGGAAAGGGGGCGAAGCGGACGACAAAAGCTCACCTCATCTTCATTTGAATCCCTTGCCTCCGCGCCAAGCCACCACAAATCATCCCATTTAAACCACTTAGTGCGACAGCCAAGAGAACAAGCATTTTTGAAAACTTGCTTGAATAGATTATAAGGAATTATCAAAACTTAATTTAGCTTAAAAGTTCTCAGCATAAAGCGGGTCAACAGACAAATGCGGGTGGCTAATGAATCACCAAGAAGGGTGGAGCATTGATCCACAGGCGGGTGACAAATAGGCAGTGCTACACCACTTAAAAGGCGGTTTGAAGTGGTTGCCGTCGCAAAACTTTTGACGTGGAAGCCCTGACAATCCCATTGATCTTGAACAAGCTTTGTTGTGGACTCTAATAAATCCGGTTCGATTAAATTTTGGCACATGTGTTTTAAACGACTAACACAGCACTTGGAATAATATAACAACAAAACTTATTAAGTGGCTTGGCTCGGTTTTTAAAATTAATTTGTATTTCCTTCTTAGGTGCTTTCTTTGTCTGTTGGTTTGAACAGACGTCTTTAGCGTCGCCATTCCAAACCAACTTTGATAAGCGGACGTGAACACGGACATGGATCGATCTAATGAGGCCGTCCAGCTGGCGGCCTGGTCTGAAGTCACCAGCTGGGTAATCTGCTTCAATTAAATCAAGCCAAACGACTCCGGCAATTCGAGCGTTCCAGGTTCTTTTGTGCCCCAACGTACATGGAGATAGCAGCGAAATAGAGCGACCTACCTACAACTGGCAGTCATGGCGACCTTTTAGCCCACCTTCTCCTTTTACGGACTTCGCCATTTAACTCAATCTGGTGTTAATAACGTGGCGCAAAACTTACTGCAGAGCAGTGACAGAAAACGTAGCAGCAGGAAAGAATACTTGAGTTACCTTTACCTTGCCCTTGTCCTGGTTCAAAGTCGATAATCGGCGGGGCCAACGGATGTCCAATTAGTTGTGTGCCAGCTTCCGGCTCTGGCTCTCATCCTGCTTCTCGTTTTATCCACCACCCGCTGGCTATCTTTGTCAGATTTCCCTCCTGTCAATAGCAGCAGCTTCGACTGGGATTGTGACGGCTCTGTTCATCCTTCATTGTTGTTCGTGGAGCGCCAATGGCATAATTTTCGGATTTGCTTGCCAGTCGATTGCCAGCATTTGCATATGGCCAGGCTTATATGCTGTACGGCTGCCGATTTGTGCCGATTTGTGCCTTAAAATCCTTTTTCGGATTTTGAATGTGACGCGCTTATCGCGACAAAAATTTAATAAAGGATTTACGGCCGTAAATTGTGGCAGAATTCTGTCTGCTGAATTTAGCACACTGAAAAAAAAGAAAAAGTTACTTTATTGGCTATAATTCAAATTGATTGGCCGCACCTATTTTCTTCTAGTTTAAGCAATTGAACTTTATATTTAACATGAGTCCCTATTTTTGAGCAAAAGAGTAAATGAAAATTACTATAAGGTTTATGACCTAGATAAGATTTATATATTTTTACGTACATAGGTCTGTGTTTGGGACTCCTTCTGTTCATCAGTGTGTGTGACAGGAAGCCAAGCAACAGCAACATGTGTAACTTGTACGGCCTGCCCAGAGTCAAAAGGCTGGAAAAATCTATTAGAACGTGTCTCGCCTGCCAAACCGCCTCCCACTTTCCCCCCGCTCTACATTTCGTTTATATTTTACCCAGGGGGCATAATAAGGTTCACTTTTTCTCTCCTTTTTTTTCTTTATTTCGACGTGCGTGTGTGTGAGGCAGATATATTTATGATTGAGTTGCGTGGCAAAGCTGATGCAGCGTGGAAAAAAGGCAATGGCAATCCTCGAAACAATTTGGTAAGAGATTGCGGTTGCTCCACTGATTTTTTCACCCATTTTGTGTGCGTTTTTATCCCTTTTCCGTGGCATTTTCTCATCCATTGGGTCGTGTCTGGGATAAAAATTTAAATTGATTTTGCATTGTTTAACTGTCATTGTTGTAGCCCTTAGTGCGGACTGTTGATGCCCTGTTATACCCATTTGCCCAATTTTTTTTTTCCGTTCAGCTAAAATTAAATTTAAATTTGTGACCCTTAAACGAACCACTAAATGACTTGGGGTTTTACACTTATTATATTACTCTTATTACCTTTTTGGTGTTCAATTTTTAATTATAATGTAGTTTTAGTCATTTATGCAATTATTAAATTTTATATTAAATTTTATTTTGCTGTTGCGGGTTCCACTTTAAAGTCCCAATTTTTTGTTCGAGTGGCTTTCCGCTTGCTTTGGCTAACATCAGTATCCAACTCCAGCTTTTGCTTCAAGCTTTTGTCTCTCCGAACATTTTTCGGTGTATTCATGCCAAAATGCCGAGCCACTGCACGTGTTTGGTACGGTTAAGCGTAACTGCCTTGTGTGTTTGTTCTGTAAAGGGTTATGCCCAACGGAAAGAGCTATTATTTTTGGGGCTATGGATTAGTAATTGAATTTATTGTTTGACACTCAAAGTACCGTCGAGTCAATTACGCTGGAAAATTGGTATCAAAATATTTACGATCTGTTTATTGTATTACGCAAACTTGATGCTCCCAGCAAACCCATTTAAATTCTCCAACCCCAAAAACCAAGAAAAAAAATGAATTTCCAAGCCAACATTTTCGCACCAGATAAAGTATTTGGGTGGTTGGCCATGAGCATATATTGGTAAATCGAATTGTGTGGGTTGAATTGCCGAGGTGTAAATTGTATCCAGGCAGCGTTTTATTCCTTACGAGCTAAAAAAGTGAATGGTGTGAGATAACGATCTCGGTAGTTATGGAGTTAATACCTGTGTCGTTTTTCACGTCCCTGTTGACCAGCTTTCGGTTCAGATCAGCCAGTTCCAGAGAGGCGTTCTCGAAGCCCAGCAAACTGTCCTGACAGAAATAGCCGTTTCGAAGCTGCGCCGGCAGGTGATTGAAGATTAGCTGCAGACTTTCGGGATGATCAGCCAGACGGGAATAGACCCGAACCACATGTTTAAGAACTCTAGGCTCTGGTTCCAGCGTCAATTGGTGCACGACCCTTGCCAAAGTGTGAATTAGATGCAGCCTACGGGCCAATCTGCGACTGGCAAACGTCAGGCCCACTTCGTGTTCCAAGATGCGGCACAAGACAAATGCACATAGCACCTTACTCATACTGGAACCCAATTCCAGTTGGCGCAGGATAAGTGGAATCAATTCGGTGCCCAGAAAGTAACCCACGATCTGCGGATGATCCGACTTCAGTAGACCGCAGACGACGCTCAAAACTGAGAGGCGAACATGTTCAACGGACCTAGTTTGTGGGGTCAATTTAAGTAATGGCATCAGATAACATAAGAATTGGCAGCGCATCAGCTCAATGCCAATAAAGGGGTGGGAGGTCATTGCCTGGAACAATCCGATGGCAGCGCAAATCCGCTGCGATTGCTGTCCGTTCAGCTCGTTGGCCAGGATAGCCGGATAGATAGACACAACCTCTTGCAGCAAGCCACTTACAGCTCCGAAAGAATGCCACAGCAAGGGACCCAGACTCTCGATGTGGCTGCGTCTTTCGCAGAGCTCCAACATGGCCAACAGGCGCGATTGCTTGCTGCAAAGATCGGTGATCCAACCGTATACACACTCTGTTTCGCTGCGCTGTTTACAACCCGACTTTGTGGCACTCATTATAGAAACAGGTTTCCGAATCACTTTAAAACTTTTTGATTTTGAACTTCTGTTGACTGGCCTGCTGTATAACTGAAAGCTTATATGCATATGTATTTGTTTAATGTTTGACACTTCTTTGTATGTTTGTTTTGCCATGTACTAATGTACTTCGGCAAGCCGAAGTTTATATACTTTTGCAGCTATTGCAAAAACTAAATATTCTTGAAAACAATAAAATTATGATTTACTTGCGTATATGTTTAAATACATTGAAGATGTGATGATATGCAGCTTAATAATTCGATAGTTTCTATAGCAGCTATATGATAACGTTTTCCGATTTTAATAATATTAAAAACGTAATTCTGAACTGTCAAATTATTAATAAGTCAAAAAGAACTTTAAAAAAAAATTACAAAATAGAATTGTTAAATTTAAGTTTTGAAATAAATTTTAATTATTATTTTACACCCTTGCAGAGGGTATTAATATAAAGCTGCCATGGGACCAATAAAAATATTAATAAAATTTTTTTTTAAAGTGTAACTTACTTAATTTTTAATTTTTTTTTTAAATTCTTTTTGACTTAATAATAATTTGACAGGTCAAATTTACACTTTTAATTTTATTTATATGGAAAACGATATCAGCTTGCGTCCTTTCTTGTTTATATTTAGCTTTAGTTTTTTGCTGATATTTTACTTTAATTTTGCTTTGGATGATTCTCAAACGAACATATCCATCTAACAACCCATTTGTCATTTCTTGGGCAGAGGCATCACTATTAGACCCCATCAGCTGACCCATTTCTTAAACCGTACATCGGGACGTTGTTTGGCCATAGATTAAACAAGTTGATGAGTTGCAGTTAATTAGAGCGAATGCATTCAGATACCGAGAATACTCTTCCAAACACGCTCCTATGAATTATGCATAACAATAAGCAAGGACACACGAACTCAGCCACCCAATTAAATGCAAACAATTTGCAATAATTTATGTGTGGCGAAGACGTCATCACGAGTCCTTCCATGGAGCGCATAATGCAAAACGGAAGCGGAAATCTGTTTCGGTCTTCTACATGTATGGGTTTGAATGGGCGGACTTTTGTGTGTGCATGGCGTGTTAATTGGCAGCAACTCCATTATTGTAGGAACAACATGCTGACCCGTCATTAGCACAAAATTTGCCTTTTTAATTTGGGCAATTAAAAACAAAAAAAAAGAGGAAAGTCAAACCAATATTATGGCATCGATAAACAGATTTTTTCAACAACGCCGTCGGCCAGCTGCGACAGTTTCCAAAAAATAATTGCCTATGCCAGCGCAATCTGTATTAATTAAGATATGCATCACAAATTCAAATATAGACGTTTTATAAGTTTTATTTTTGTTATAATTATACAAATATTTCACCACACGAAAACAACCAAGGACAAGGCCTTTGGCAAACAATTGTACAGGCTGTGTTAATCCGATCGTAAGGAGTAATACACCAATCAAAAAATGTCGCTAAAACTACCTATACTTAGAAAATTTGTTGGTTCAGTAGAAAGTGCGGTGAAAGGCAAATACTAATTTTATACTCATTTCATACTCATGATACCTTTACAGTGAAGGACTTTTCCGACCCTATAAAGTTTATATATTCATGATCAGCAACACTAGGAGAGTCGATCTAGCCACCAAGTTGATAAAGTCAATTTTTTTTTTGTCAAGCATCAAACATTTTGGGTAAGTTAATTAGTTTGGTTGCTTCTAATTAACTTGTAAAAACATTTAGGGAATTTTGTTAGAAGTGGCAACTGCTTTAAGCTGATAGCCCCCGGCTCAATTTGACTGATAGTGTAATTTAGGGCAACAAAAAATAATACCCTAAGAATCTTATCGAAAATTGACGAATCAAAGAAATTATAAAATAAAAGAGATTATCACTATGAACGGCAGTACATGTAGTGACGATGCGCACAAAGAGCGTGTGCATAGGAGACTACTATATATAGCCGCAGAATTGAAAATCGGCTGTGTTAATCCGATCGTAAGGAGTAATACACCAATCAAAAAATGTCGCTAAAACTACTACTTAGAAAATTCTTTGGGTTAGGAGAAAGTGCGGTGAAAGGCAAATACTATTTTTTTACCCTTGCAGAGGGTATTATAATTTCAGTCAGAAGTTTGCAACGCAGTGAAGGAGACGTTTCCGACCCTATAAAGTATATATATTCTTGATCAGCATCACTAGTAGAGTCGATCTAGCCATGTCCGTCTGTCCGTCCGTCTGTCCGTCCGTCTGTCCGTCCGTCTGTCCGTATGTCCGTCTGTCCGTCCGTTTATATGCAAACTAGTCTCTCAGTTTTAAAGCTATCTGCATGAAACTTTCCCAAAAGTTGTCTTTCTATTGCAGGTAGTATATAAGTCGGAACGAGCCGGATCGGACGACTATAGCATATAGCTCCCATAGGAACAATCGGAAAAATAAATGAAAAAAAATTATAACTTTGCTGTTTTTAATTTTTTTTTTAGTTCTTCGACATTTAGTAATGGTTTAATATTTCAGAATTATGGTTTAAATTTTATCAAAATCGGACGACTATAGTATATAGCTCCCATAGGAACAATCGGAAATTTAAATGAAAAAAATTATAACTTTGCTGTTTTTTAATTTTTTGTTTAGTTCTTCGACATTTAGTAATGGTTTAATATTTCAGAATATCGGTTTAAATTTCATCAAAATCGGACGACTATATCATATAGCTCACATTGGAACAATCGGGAAAAAATAAAAAAAACTTATAACTTTGCTGTTTTTATACCCTTGCAGAGGGTATTATAATTTCAGTCAGAAGTTTGCAACGCAGTGAAGGAGACGTTTCCGACCCTATAAAGTATATATATTCTTGATCAGCATCACTAGTAGAGTCGATCTAGCCATGTCCGTCTGTCCGTCCGTCTGTCCGTCTGTCCGTCCGTTTATATGCAAACTGGTCTCTCAGTTTTTAAGCTATCTGCATGAAACTTTCCCAAAAGTTGTCTTTCTATTGCAGGTAGTATATAAGTCGGAGCGAGCCGGATCGGACGACTATAGCATATAGCTCCCATAGGAACAATCGGAAAAATAAATGAAAAAAAATTATAACTTTGCTGTTTTTTAATTTTTTTTTTAGTTCTTCGACATTTAGTAATGGTTTAATATTTCAGAATTATGATTTAAATTTTATCAAAATCGGACGACTATAGCATATAGCTCCCATAGGAACAATCGGAAAAATAAATGAAAAAAAATTATAACTTTGCTGTTTTTTAATTTTTTTTTTAGTTTTCGACATTTAGTAATGGTTTAATATTTCAGAACTATGATTTAAATTTTATCAAAATCGGACGACTATAGTATATAGCTCCCATAGGAACAATCATAAAAATAAATGAAAAAAAATTATAGCTTTTCTGTTTTTTAATTTTTTTTTTAGTTCTTCAAGATATAGTAATGGATAAATATTTCAGAATTACGGTTTAAATTTCATCAGAATCGGACGATTATAGCATATAGCTCCCATAGGAACAATCATAAAAGTAAATAAAAAAAAATTATAACTTTGGTGTTTTTAATTTTTTTTTTAGTTCTTCGAGATATAGTAATGGATAAATATTTCAGAATTACGGTTAAAATTTCATCAAAATAGGACGACTATATCATATAGCTCCAATCGAAATAATAAAATTATATAAAATAACTACCTAATAATGAGCTGCAAATCATCATTGCTTCAATGTTTTTAGACATATACGCAAGTAAATCATAATTTTAATGTTTTAAAAAATATTTAATTCTTGCAATAGCTGCAAGGGTATATAAACTTCGGCTTGCCGAAGTTTGCTTCCTTTCTTGTTTTTACTCATTTCATACTCATGATACCTTTGCAGTGAAGGACATTTCCGACCCTATAAAGTTTATATATTCATGATCAGCAACACTAGGAGAGTCGATCTAGCCATTTTTTTTTTTGAAATTCTTTTTGAATATTTAATTATTTGACAGTTCAGAATTACGCTTTTACTTATATTAAAATCGGAAAACGATATGCTGCCATAGGAACTATCGAATTATTAAGCTGCAAATCATAATATCTTCAATGATTTTAAACATATACGAAAGTAAATCATAATTTTAATGTTTTCAAGAATATTTAGTTTTTGAAATAGCTGCAAGGGTATATGAACTTCGGCTTGCCGAAGTTTGCATCCCTTATTGTTAAATGTTCCCATTCGTCATACTGAGATAAAAATGCCTGTAGGCAAAATACCTGGATGAAGCGGTTCGAAAAAAAATCATTTATTTTTTAAGCAACAGCTTATGCAAAAGGTAAAAAAAAACGTTTAAATTTGTTGAACATTTGTTAATACTCATTAGCAAGCACACCGTGAATTGCCAGTCAGCCAAATTTAAAAAAAAAAGTAATGCTACTTAGAGAGAGAAACTGACAGTTAGCCACCTTTTCCCTTTATTCCGTTTGTCAGGAAGCTTAAAACACAACAGTTTGGTTTGATTTTGAATGTAAAAAAAATGTATTGTTATAGCATTTTGCTTTTGGCAGTTGGACAAATTGCCTGTCTGGGTAGCAAAAATAATAAGCTTTGTGTCAATTTTGAAGTCAAAGTCGTTGAAAGTTGAGACTCCCGCGACGAAAAGCAGGAAAATGGTTTGGAAAACTAATGCAATATGCATGTGATTTTCAATCAATATTTTGTTATCTTTTTGCTGAGGTTTCATTTTCGGACTTTTTAATAATGTTGCCCTCAGCTACTTGAGTCTGATAATGCCCACTCAAGCGAGCAAGCACATGTGGGGAAGAGGACTGGGGCACCACCCTATTACTTGTGCTTCACTGACCCACAGGCCAAATTAAAAGCCTTGGGTCACTCTTTTTCTGCTGGGCAAAAGCTTAAAAATTAATAATTCAAAGACTTATGGATCATGGCCCGGTCCCCAGGGAATTGTTCTTTAAACTGGATATTAAACTGGTTTGATTTACCTCGACTACTTGAAAATGAATTTAATTAGTTTGCTATATGAAATTAGATTCAATTTCTACAAATACACATAATCTAACTTTATGTTTGTACACTTTCACGAAACTTGACGTAAAGTCATTATTCATATTTTTTGGCGTAGTGTGGGTGTTATCATTACACGTTAATTATACGTTTTTGCTTAAAACTAACTGCAGGACCAAGGTCGGTAAGCACAAAAACACTTCCCTTGAATTTCGTTGGAGCTTTAATTTATTAATGCAACCGAGCCACATCAATCTTTTGCAAGCTTGTGAGAAGTCTCCTTGTGGGAGTGTATCTGTGAGATTCGCCGTCAGGCATCTGATTCTATATAAATGTGTGTGTGCGATCCATGGAAAGCTGTAACATACGCTGCCATGGTTTGTTGAATTTGAGTTTAATGACGTGTAAAAATGTTTTCACGGCTTTTGATTATATTTTACCTTAAGCGCCGCTAAAGTTTCGGCCCTTTCCAAACATGCATGGTATCCCTTCCGTTTGCCATTTGCAATGAATAATGAGGGCGACGTCTCTCTGTTTTGCATATGAATACCTTTCGGCATCTTCACTGATTAGCAGCGGCGACTGACAACGGGCCCACTGCTGTTGTTTGGTGACAACGGAAACATTTTAATGACAATCTCCACCTCCTTACCTCCATTAGCCTCCGCCCAACTGTCAGTTATCGTTTTCAAAATGTTGTCATACGTAAAGCAGAAGCTAACAGTTTTTTTTTGGTGGGGCAACGGAAGGTTTAGGAGACATTTGACTTTATTAAAGTATAAACATGTGCGTTGGCATTAATTCTAACTGCTGTACATGGCAAATTTATGCCGATTACAAACCTATTAAAGTTTTTAAGCGTAGCTAAAGAAAACGGACAGAAAAAACCATGTTTTCTTTGCAGAAAGAGTGTCATTAACCATCACATTCCGAAGATTGATCGACTTCGTATAGATAATCAGCATTAAGAATATTGTTCTTTCCGATTAATTGACTTTTGGGCCATTTTGATGACCAGGTTATCAGGAAGATGGCCTAAAAAAGATGAAAGCTAATTCTTGGTAATGTCTTGTAAAGTGCGTTACCTCTAAAAATACCCATACCTTGACCTTTAAAACCCGGAGTGGCATAACGTTATATTTTTAGACTAGAACTTTTACTTTTTTCCCCGATAAACTTTAAAAACCTAGAAATATATTGAGGAGCTATCCAACTTCATTTAGGAGGATTTTGGAGACTATGTAAAGAAAATAGTGTTTGCTTGCCAAAGTAGCCTCAATCACATTGCTCAGCTGCAAAGGAACATTTTTTAGGGCTCCTTGGCCAAGCCAAAGTTAAGCACAAAAGTTGTAAACAAAACAATGCACTGTTGACAATTGTTCCCAGGCAGCTGGGCATTTTGGGTCCGCACACGGCCCTCCCCCTTTTTGCTTCGACTTATTTAATACTCGAGTAAACCTCTAAAAGAATAAAGTTCCCCAGCAACAAAAAAAACAATGGTACAAAGTCATAGAAACTACTTAGTAAATGGTAAATACGTGCAGTTTTTTACTTGTTGCATTACCGTGCCACTTGCCACTTTTCTTGACTTCTTCTGGCTCCTGTACTTATTGGTTTTTTTTTTTTCTCAGCTAAATACAGTTTTGTGTTGTTCTGGGCCAGCAGGCACAGGTGATATTATTGACCAAAGTTAAACAGTTGTAAACAGTTACGAGTCACAACAATTGCGACACTTTTTAGTTTTCCTACTCGCTGGTGCTGATCGGTTTAATGTCTTATTGCTGTTGCTTAGTATAGGTGTGCAGTTTTTTGGTAAAGCCCTTTAAAATAATTATTATTAAAGATACTTGACTAATTTTTGTTTTCGGGTTTGAGGTAGAAAAATTTTCTAACGCAAAAGTTTTCTGTTGAATGGGAAGCGAGCTACTCCCTTACTCGCACTTGTAACTGGAAGTCTTAGTAATGTCAGGCATGCAGAAAGCGTCCAAGACGATCTGATGAATATTTCGAGACCACAATATTGAGAACCCACAGTTCTCAAAAGTTTGGCATCGCCGGAACAACTTTGTGAACAAAAATAGACGGTTTGTCTGCCGAAATACTAATAATACTAGCCAATGTCATTGGAAACGCCTGAAAAAGTGTATTTGTCCATCGAGGCTTTTGGCCATTTATTCGAAATCATTTTAAAATGTAGCTAAGACAGATCTCCTTGAACAAAAATAAATCGTTCTCGCACACCAACGCACTAAGCTACCAGCCTGGCGCACAAGTTCATTATTGCCACAAATGAAGCAATTGCAAATCCATTTGCCAGCTTCGGTAATAATCAACAAGCCATTCAGCAGATAAGGGCAGCTTAAACTTTTCATTTTCGAGATGCCATTCACCTCACAAAGACTCACGCATAGTCCCATTTTGCCCCTCCAACTGTGACCAGCAACAACTTATTGTGGTTACAAATTGTGGCAAAAGATATCAATGATATCATCAACAGACAGACAGAGCGACCTAAGCGCACCGACCCGAACAGAACGTACATATGCAAGCCCAATTACATCCGGTTGCAGTTTCAATTTCAATTTGCGTGGCCAGCGAACAATGGCCAATAGCTGTCTGGTTTGGGCCCAAAAAGGACCAAAGGACAAAGCTGAACTGCCTAAGGCGGCCATCGCTGCAGCTTGGCATAATATTAATTTAAATTAGACAAAATAGCAGCCCCCTGGACATCGTCGGCAGGGAGCAGTTCTTATATGGTGTGGAGAGGGTCGTTTGGCGGTGGTGAACCACTGCACCAAAATGCAATTTTGCCCTTTGGTTTGCTTCGGTTTCAGGTATTAGCTTGTGGGTGGTCGCTCTCAAACTGGGGAATATTAAAACAGCACCGATTGTGGTATCATTTTTTTTGAAGACCAACAATTTTTTTTTACAAAAATTTAGAATTTTAGGTCTTAAGAGTACTTAAACTTCAAAAGTAAAAGTAACCTATCAAGCATATATATTTTTGATCAGCATTTCTACCCAAAAGCTGCCTATATGAAACTTTTCCAAAAGCCTTAGTGTAAGTCGGAACGGACGACCATATCACTTAAATTGTTGACTGTGGTAGCTGCTTGTCAAAGTTTGGCTCTTACTTGTTTTTATTTTCATTTCTGCCCTTCTCTTGTAAGTTGTTAACCAAGTCAATTGTACCTAGCCAAACCTCAAGCTTAGTACAAAACGTTTAAACTACTTTAAAAAACCCAATGATAAATACAAGGACAGTGTTGGCTCTAACAGTGTTGGGACCACAGCCACAGAAATTGCCTATGAAATTAATTACTTGACAAAGTTGAGCAATTGCGTATCCAAAAGTTAACTTTAATGTTCGTTTTTTGCTTGCACAATTGAGCACACAACTCATACACCCGAGGAGTGCTCAGGAACAATGTCGGAAAGTGGGCATTGAGAATGTAATAGTAGCTCCTCTGACGCCCCAGACCAGTGGCCACAAACAAGGCACTATACGGACGTAATCCGGGGCAGGCAGCTTGTGCGTCGGTTTGGGCGGTTTTGGTTTCTGGTATAAACCTTTGAAAAAACGAAAATGTGTGGCAATTAGAGTAGCTATTGTGAATGTGCCGGATTTGTGCACTGGTGGAAAATATCTAGGGGCTTATTGTAAAAAAAAAACATTGTTCTACTTTATTTACAATTTTTAAAGTAAGGTAATTTTACACATTTCGATTATTCGCAATCAGATTTCATTGTTTTAAGGCCTTACAATATATCAGTGCTTTAGAATTGCTCCGTTTTTTGCTAGTGCATGGGAAAATGAAGTTACCAGAAGGCATATGACCGACATACTATTAGAGAGCAATTTTGTGACAGTGTGCTGTTCATTTGTGCGCATTTTGGGGCAGCCAGTGCAGTGCCTTTACTGTATTCACTGTGTGAAGAAATTTTTCAAAAACGAAAGAGAAAGAGGAGAACAAAAAACGTTGCCTTCATTGTTATGCAGTCTTATTGTTATTGCATAAAAATTGCCACATACACATGCAACAGTTGCAACTGTAGTACAAATAAGCAACGCAATTAACGTGTCGCAGTGTTTAACCTGTTACACTGTGGCCAGTGGCCAGTGGCCAGTGCTACGTGTGCAGTCCATTTACATGAGGGAGAAGAAAGGCCAGGATTTTCTAAATTTTAATGCCGGCCATTTGGCCAGTCCTGGCACATGACCAAGTGCAATTGCGCGCCATTTGTGCGCCCACAATTGTCGTCATAGCCAATGGTCAATTGCCATGGTCCGGCACTCCCGTTAGCATTTAAGCATCGCCATTTTTCACATGGTAATTTTTTGAGCTACACCCATCCTGGTTGCGAGTTAAATGCATTATTTTTATCACCAATTGTGTAAGTGGGCAATAGCCGATAAATCGCCAACAAATGCGTACGAGTCTTAATTGCCCCAATTATGTTAATTATCGTATGTGAGAGTATGCTTTCTGCTTCTGCTGATGCTGTTGCACTCTTGCGCAGTCTAATAGTTTTCATTTTTATTAAAGCACAATAAAGTCCAATAAGTGGAGTAATACGGAACATAAGACCTAGTGATGTGGCCTATAGTTTCAACGAGTTTGTGTGTTGAGGCTTCGTTTATAGCTTATAGTTTATTTTCTTGTACACTAAAAAGTATATAACATTACAAAATGTTAAGTCAACATTATTAAGATTAAGAATGATGATTTAAGAAACAGAAAATTGAACTTTAATCTAAATTGTTAGTAGGTAATTATAGTTTATGAATTAATTAAGACAACAAAGGGAGTCTAGTCAAAAAATGTGTCACTTTTTTCATGCTTTTGTACAGACACAGCATAATTACGCTTAAATTTCCTCTAGAATCAAGTTAGTTCCTAGAAATTATTTATAATAATATTATAAGATATATACATTTTTTGTGTATTCTACACTCAGCTAAAACGAGAGCAATTTGTTTGTATATGCGGAAACGTGATATCACATCCCGGAATGCATATACAAAATTCCGTGCGGATGTTGGGTTTACAACCTATTAGCACATGGTCGGGCACATCCCAAATGCTCCACAGCACTGCTCATGAATTAAATTATAAATTTGGCAAGGCTCAATTAAATGTGTGAATTTTCGTTTAGTGGGGCTAAGCATACATAACATATATTATCCCCTTTGCACTAGTTTTGTAACTTTTTTTTTTCAAAAAATGCGGTAAAAAAATGACTTTAGAAATTCTGCCAAATGGACAACTTTATTTTATGATGTCATTAGTTTTCAAAAATGTCGTTTCGAGTTAAACGGTGTTAAAGTTTCAGGTGCAGCGGTACATGCCTGCGAGCGGTCACTCTTTAGAATGCTGCTACTCTAAAACTATTTAAGGCACGTCCTGGCCGCTTTCACAGGATTTTTTTTTGAAATTGTAAACTATTGATTAGGCAAAAATTGATTTAAAAAAAAAGTTGCACTGGTAAAGCTCTTTAAGCTATACAAATTTCGTTGTTTTTCTTAAAATAAATATATAATTTTCCATAAACATTGCTTATAGCCCACACAAGATGTACGATTGAGTAAAGCAAAGGTGGCAATCGAATCTATCCAATTCAAATATCTGCTACATAGGGAATAAAAAAAAATGACCCAATCAAACCTATACCGAATCCAATGTAAGATTTGTAATCAGAAATTTTGTTTATTGTTAGTCTTATACCACGATAAGATTTGATAGTTTGATTAGTTTCCTCACCAAAAAACTATATAGCCATAACCGTACGGCAGTAACTTAAGAGTATCTCATAGCTAAGGCTATTTTCTTGTTTTGTAAAGCTGACAGCTCAGTGACTAGAAAATTGTGTCCATTGAAGGACACTTGACTATGCAGAAAGCATTATAATAACGTTAAGTGGGTTGCGGTGCTGATACTATATTGTTGTCGTGTCACTACGTGCCGTCACAGGTGCATGAAATTGCACACCAAATTGAGTTATGATTGGTCTCAAATTTGACAGGCGTAAAGTCGTGCTGATTGCAAGTAAGTAATGCTCCGCAACCCTTGCTTTAAGTTCTCCACTGGCTCAAGGTGCTAAATATTCTTTTCTCCACTCAAAAGCAATCTCAGCTGCAAACAACTTTGATAAATAACCTTAAAATGCGAGAAACGAGCGAATGGAAAAGTTTTAGTCGAGCTTTTTATTAATGGTCACGATTTACTTTCTAATTAACGTTGTGGAGAGGTTTTTCGGCTACATTTGTAATTGATATGCAAAGGTGGGAAAACAGGGAAATTAGGTTTTTCGGGCTGGGACTACACCACAACTCTTTACAACGGCAAAATTAATTCAACTGCGTAAATTATTTCGTAGCCACCTCAGGTGATTGCCATTGCCAACGCCTTGTCTGTGGATGTGTGTGCGACTTAATTGAAAGTTGGTGGGTTAGGCTCGACCACCAGTCGTACGCCATCCCTTACAGAATGTGGGAAAGGTTCAGTCCAGTTTGATGGCCTGAAGTGCTTGGAGGTTGATTTGCGGTTCAGGGTTTGGTGGGTGGGGGTGGCGCAAGAAAACTGAAAAGTCCCGTCGTGTAACTGGAACTTGCCTCTCCCCGGTTCGGGGCACGCCTCAGTTGATGCAGCTGTGTTTTTACAACCGAATTGCTGCCGCCGAGCCGTGGTTGCTTTGCTTAGAGAACGAAACAAGACTAAACTGGAGGTGCGTAAAGTCGATAGGTCCAAATCAAAGAAAAAATTTACATTCAGTTAAAGACGATAGGTCCAAACCAAAGAAAAAAAATTACATTCAGTCAAAATGCTCTTAAAATGATCATAAAATTAAAAATAATTCTTTGTGCTCTTGTCAAATTTTTTTTTGGTTTGGTTATTTTTACCTTATACATTTTCAACTTCTCATATGCCACTTCCAATAATTCTTGAAATTGCCCTCCACTAACTTGTGTGTTGGTTTGAGCATTCTTGATATCTGGGTATAGTCCAAAATCCACCTTACCTGGTTACATTACCCTCATGCGCGGTGCAAGTCCAGAAGCTGAACTAAGGGAAGGCTTTCAAATGTGAGGACAGGCAGCACATGTGTTACATGCTGCTTACGCTTTAACGCTGACCAAACGTTACAATATAGAACTAGGTGTTTTGCAGGAGGGCTGCTGCTGCCGGATCACATGGACTGCACTTTTGGACCTTAATCATAATATCTGTGACATTTTTGTCCTTTTTGAACCCGCACAGTTTGCCTTTTGGTCAGCGCGGTCTTTGAATGAATTGCATTGTCCACTTGAAAATGGACTATGTTCCCACATGTTGCACAAACGCACACAAGGGTCAAAGGAAAAATTACACTGACAGCACTGCTGAACTATTATGACAACATTTGAGCTCCTAGCTGCAGTTGGGCTGGTTGCATGTTAATGTTTTTACTGCACTGAATAATGCAATCATTTTAATTTATTTATTTAATAACAAACTTCAACAGTTAACAGTGCGTTAAAAAATGATTGCATTAAAAATTAACAAATTTCCTTGTTAAATAAGTCACCTGGTAAATACCCAGAAATTTGATTAATTTAAATTTGATTACGCCTACTTTTTGGATATATAAAATATTATATTTTATTCGTGAAAATTATTGCCTCCCAAAATGTTGAACTATCCTCTTTATTTATAAAAGCATGTGTTTTTAAAGGATTCTGAGCTTCTTAAATGCAATCAATATTTAAATTATGACCTGTACTGACCATTAACTTTGCATTTGTTTGGATGTTTGGTTATTACTTTATATTATTTGGCAATGTGTTTGCATATTTTAAAATTCTCTTTGTTTGTTAAACGCAGCAATTAAAAATGCAAGCACGAATTAAACTGGCTTACAAAAAAGCTCTTAGTAGTGACGGCATGGGCGTATTAAGGTCTCGGTTGTATATACAAACACAAAGCGTTAGGCAGACACAGTCACCACCCTGGCCCCTCCGCGCGACTCTCCCACTTTTCAACCCGACTTTCGTCGGCAGCCGCAGCCCAAAAAACGTGGGGCGGCGGAAACGCAAATACAAACTGATTAAATATGCACTTTGCAGCTTGGCAAACGCGGAATAAATTAAAGTGTTAATTTAACATGACACATTAGTGCAGCCGCATACAGGCACTCACACTCTCACTTGGTGAGCTGAGATAGCCCTGGGATCTGGCCTGACTGTTCCTTTCGGACTGATATTTGCGTTGTTTTGTTTGCCCAACTCGTCCTGCTAATGAGTTGGGGTTCTGGCAGAGCTACTCCCAAAAACACCTGGCTTCTTGATGTTTGAAGCTATTAGATGTATTAGCATTTTACAGCGTAATTATTGTGCTGCCTCTAAAGTGGCTAAGATAAGCAGAAAATCGTTAGAATCGATCTCTGTTCCGTAGCTTTTCTCTATTTAAAACTTTGAAGAGGCCTTAATTCAATTAGCGGTTTATCTAGCTTCCACTTGTGTGTAATGCGTGTAATGCGTTTAGTTGAGTGCCATGAAGTTTGGTTTGCTGACCACCGAGCTCATTAGGAATTTGTGTATTCTCTTTAAAGTTTATTTTAATAAAGCAATGAATGGTAATTTAAACACTGCACAATTGGGAAATATTTTTAATTTTATATCCTTAACCAAAAAGTAAGTAATTAAGTAAGTTAGTAATTTTCAATTTAAATTTATATTATTAATTTTTCTAGGGCGTAATTCTTATATTGAAGAAATCTTATGTTAAACTGAATAAGAGGTTCAATTAATTGTCAGTTGATAAAGTTGTCTGGTCATAAATCGGATTAAAATTAACCCACTAAGGCTCTTTTCAGGAGTCAATCTACCGTAACTAACAGCTGCGATAAGGTAGTTTGCTGCTCCCTAGAGCTAGTCCGTGCTCCTATCTCACTTCTAGGAGGAGTAACACGATGTCCTGCCGATGGGTTGCAATTTATGCAGCTGTCAGCATTGGCAAAACAAAAGCAATGCGGGAAATTGACTTTTTTTTTTTCTCTCTTTTTTCCCTAACGCTAGGGCGTGATTAAATGTTGGCCCTTACTTTTTTCCGTGAGGAATGCTAGGCCATAAACATTTAGTGTAACTAAGTAGCAGAGCCATTGGTCACGCTAAATCGTTTTCTCAATGGACATGCCCAAAGCACGGGGCATGCGGGATAAACGGAAAAATCGAAATCAAGTATACGCGTCATGTACAAAATTTCACGCTTTGGCGGCGACAATAAAATTGCAGGGCTCCGCACACAGGGCACAAGCCTCGACGGGGATTCAAAGGCCTGAGGTAACCCACCCATTCACACACACATGCAGAATGGTACCGACGGTGAAATGATAATAATGAAAAGCAAAAGCACCATGGGAGTTTTATAACAATTGATCACCTGTTACGTTCATTGGTAATTGCACCCAGAGCCATACTAAATATACGGACACGCACACAGGTAGCGCTCGTCCAAGTCGCGCTGCTCGTCCACTGTGTCAGAGTGCAGGATGCCTCTGAGCACCGTAATACTTAACTACATTCAGCGACAACCCAATCCCCCTTTCCGCCATCGCAATCTCATTTAATGCAGTTAAAAAAAATCAGAGCAAAATAAGAATTCTGATCTATTTTCGGCAGAAATTTAAACTAAATATTTGCCGATCTGTGTTGTTGAGCTGACACACATTGGAGTTAAAACGATTTAATATGCCATGTCGTACTATTAATATATTATTGATTATCACAAATTTTACTTAAGAGACACTTTTTTGTTAGTGCATTTTATTTTGTATTTTTATAACAATTTCTGCAGAAATACAGTTTTGTTAGAAAACATATTTAATTTGCAATTATGGTAGTCGATAAACAAGATATATGCATTTGCCATGACAATTTATTGGAAAAGTACATATCTTAATAGCGGCATACATAACTTTTATTCAATGCAAGTAATCACTTTCACCAAGAAGTAAAAAATAATTCCACTTTGTTACTTTCAGGTATATTTATTAAATTGCTTTCAATCGGCATTATCTGTATACTCTACTGATTATGATAGCAAATAAAAGCTTGTAATTTTGGTTAGCTGTTTTTAAAAAGTATTCTTTTAAACTGGCTCTTGTTTTTCACCTCTAATTTGTGTACTAATTTTAATTCTAACTTTAGACTTAATTTTATATATATGAACCATATACATATTGTTCATTTAATTTTAAATTGCAACAGTAAGTTGTAAAACATTTTTTAGACTTAATTTTATATATATGAACCATATACATATTGTTCATTTAATTTTAAATTGCAACAGTAAGTTGTAAAACATTTTTTGTAGTGCAGTGTCAGCCAAAGTCTCCGCTGACGTTTTCCGCTGTCAATCTTCCCAATCCATTCCCTCGCGTGGTTTTTGCCTTCGATTGTTGTTGATTTTGGATTTTGTGCATGAGGTCAGCTTTTGCGTTAGCCCAGCACCGGCGTCTCCCACACCGCTCTTCTGTCAATGGCTCTGGCACATTTGTTACAGTTGAAATGCGCTCGTAAAATGTTTTTTGATTCTCTCCACAGTAGCTCCTCCACTACCGATCCCTCGTACAAATACTGCGTCCTGAATATGCTTCAGATCCGAGTCGATTAAGTGCAGTTGGCTACTGTGATTGCCAACAAGTAAAACAAATTGTTGCATTTTTATGCTTAAGTCGCGTTGAATATTTCATGTGCGTATGTACGTGTGAAGGATCTATTGAATTTTAAATTTTAATTTGCAATTTGTTTGAGAGCCAAGGTGGCGAAAATTAAACCAAATCAAATTTAGTGTTATTAAGAGGCTTATAAAAGCGTAAGAATGACAACATAAATTCAAGTTTAAATATTGAACACCGATGCTACTGCCCGTTGCCACACCCGTCACCCGCTTTGTAGCGATGCAAAGCAGCGTCAAAGGATTTCAGTGTAGCTGCTAGTGTTGCGACTTAGGTGGGTAGCGAAGGAGGTAACAGGGGGAGGCAACGGTGGGTCAGCGGAAAACAAGATTAGGATTTAGTTTAGTTGGCTTTGTTAGCCGCCCGTTGCCTCTTGGCATGGTCTAGTTCGGTTTGATTGGTTCCGTTCCCATGACTTCCCGTCGGCAAATGTCAGTGCAGCTAAATGGCTTACAAACTCCGCTTACCGTCTCCTTTGCACACACCACTGAGATTTACCCTTAGCCAGGACAGGACTCCGTTGCTAATTTCAGTTTCTGTCGCCTGAAGGCATCCAGCAGACGTTAAGAACTTTGATTGTGCGTGCAGCAGGGCAAACAATGTTGAAAAAAACATAACTTTTAATGAAATTCAACGCATTTGCCTGTTAATAATAAAATGCGACGACAAAGGCAGGTAAATTATGTTTATTATTTTATGTTCCTGAGCATTTCTTTTTTTTTTGCAAGGGCGGGAATTTCTTATTACACCTTCTCCCAGAGCCAGATTCTTCAGCTCGTTTCGTTTGAATCAAAGCCTGCAGGGCAGTCAAATGCCTCTCATGTCACCATTTTTCTCCTTCAGTTTATCCCAGCAGTGAGAAAAAAAGAGAAGAAAGAATTTCGAATCGGGTTACTATCGAAAAGAAAATTAAATGAGTAATCATATTTAAGGAAGAATTATTTGACCATTAAACCAACACGTTATATTTTTTAGGTATTGGACTTAAATTGGTAATACAAAATAAATCAATATATTTTTTTATACGCAATTTTTTAATTTTCCGATTCTATTTAAATTAAAACTAACTCTGAAATATTAAACCATCGAAGCATGTTCAAGTATTTATTTATATTAGTGTCCTGTAAATGAGTACATACACCATCATAAGACAATGCTATGTATCGAGGTATATTCAAATCAATTGAAAAACAGCGAAGTTAAACCGTGTTTTTGAAAATCTACCTACAATATAAAGACAACTTGTTAGAAAGTTTTATGCAAATAGCACTTTACGTGGTTTGGTTTTCCCTTTTCCAAGTTTTTCTCATAAGCTTGGCCTCAGTGTATGCAGCTTCCATCTCTCTGGCAGTTTGTATTATTCTTTTATGCGTTTCTAATTTCATTTAGCGACATTCGGCATTGTCCTCCCACTCCTGAGCCCTGTCTTTTTCCCGTTCTCGCACGTCTTTAAAGTTGTGCTCACGTTTGCGGCTCGTGCCTTTGCTGCATTGTTGTGTTTTCGTCATTCTTACCCTGGGAATTTACCTTTTTCCTTTCCTTTTTCTCATTTTGCATTTGGCTCGCCCCGCTTTGTTGGCGAGTATTTTTTTTTAATTTTTTACTCCCCTCAACTTTGCTGAAATAAGATTAGAAATATTGCTACCAGCATTCTGCTGGCTTTGGTTTGCTTTGCTCTGGTTTACTGCTCCCCACTGCCCATTCTACTTTCCTCGCTTCTTTTTAAATTTTGGCTTTATAAACACGGATGTTGTTTTGTGTGTGTCGGTTGATTTGCATGGCACTTAACAAGAAGAAATGGTTTTTATGTTTGTTTAATATTTTTTGAACTTTTCTCGCTCAAGGACATAGGTGGTTGGCCTATTCAAGATTGAGACGTGGCGTGGTGGAGGCGTTCTGAATGCTATAGTTTCAAAGTTATATTTTAATTAAGTTGGTGTTGTTAAATTTTTAAGTCGTTGCAGGCAATGTAATTTCCGTGGACTGACATTTTCTTGGGTTTAATTTAGTTGTGCTCAATAAGCTAATATTATACATAGAAACAAACGTATCATAAAAAATTTAAATATTTATAATAAAATTATGGTGAGTTTATAATGTTCTGTTTGAATGTAATCATACTTAATAAGGTGAATTGTATTTTGATTTAAATTAATAACTATGAGTATTTTGATTTAAATTAATAACTATGAGTTATAGATATCTTTTGTTTCAATTTTTGTTTGTTTTTCTCAATTCCTTGTGAAATCTGTTTGATCTGGATTATTTTCTCAATTCCCCGCGTTGCAACTCGTTCGCAATGCCGATGTGTTCTCGATATTGGTAACTGTTGTGGCAGCGTTTTTGGCTTAGTAATGAATGTTCTTTGGTGGCCCTCAAAAGTTGTCCTTCCCTCGCATTGAAGGTTATTATGTCTGCAATGTGGTTATTCCCCACAACGCCCCTTAACTTTCAAACCCCTCTTTTGACTGATGTTTGTGAGCCTCTAATTAATTCAGCTGCTTGCTATTGCTTGGTTTTGATTACTTGGGTTTTGGATTGATGTGTGAAATTTTTCAGCAGGCATGAATAAGCAAGTTGATTATGGTTTGCGCTTGGGTGTTGGTCATGAGGCGTGCTATGCTTTAATTTAACCTTAAATGGACTGTAAAAAATTAACTGGGTGTCTTGAGCCCTTTAAATACGTTACAAAATATTAGTTAAGCGTACAAATTTACTAATCAACACGCTTAATGCGATTAAGCAAATTAAGTTACTTATTTTTCAAACAATTTTTCACATTAATTTAGGCAAACAAAAATAATTAAACTCTATATAAATTTTTAATCAAGTGTGTAAAAGACCGGCTTGTTACCAAATTACTAATCAGTTTTCCAATTTGTTTTTCAATTTTCATCTTAGAAATTAATGTATTTAATTCGGTTCCACCTCAACCTCCACCTCTAATCCAGTTAAGTTAGCATATGAAATATTCAATTTCTGATAGAAATCATCATGTGAAGCAGGGGCAAGGACGGACAGGCACACGCCCAGGAACGAAAGACAAAGAACTCAAATTGAATTTTGGGTTCGAGTCAGGATGTGAAACCTTTTTGGTACTTTTTCTCTGTCGGTTAAATTGTTTGTTTCAAATATATAAAGTTCAGCTGAAAGAAAGCATTTCTTGAAAGGCCGAAACCCATTGAGATGGATGTGTCTGGGTAATAATTAAAAGTAAAATTATATAAGGGCTTGCCCGTTTCATCGTGCAGAGATCAAAAATTAAAACAAGAAAGGAAGCAAACTTTGGTAAGTCGAAGTTCATATACCCTTGCAGCTATTAAATATTCTTGAAGACATTAAGATTATGGTTTACTTGCGTGTATGTTTAAAAGCTTTGAAGCTATGATGATTTGCAGCTCAATTATTTGAGTTCCTATGGCAGCTATATATGTTTTCCGATTTTAATAAAATTAAAAGCGTAATTCTGAACTGTCAAACAATTAAATAATCAAAAAGAATTTGTAAAAAAAAATTTCAAAGTTAAATATTTTTTAATTTTTTTTAAATATTTTTATTGTTCCCATGGGAACTTTATGTTATAGTCGTCCGATTTTGATGAAATTTAAGTCTGAAATAATTAACCATTACTATATGTCGAAGGACTAAAAAAAAAATTAAAAAATAGCAAAGTTATAATTTTTTTTCATTTATTGTTCCGATTGTTCCTATGGGAGCTATATGCTATAGTCGTCCGATTTTGAAATTTAAAACGTAATTCTGAAATATTTAACCATTACTATATGTCGAAAAATTAAATAAAGAAATTAAAAAACAGCAAAGTTCTAATTTTTTTTTATTTTTTTTTTCCGATTGTTTCTATGGGAGCTATATGCTATAGTCGTCTAATCCGGCTCGTTCCGACTTAGATACTACCTGCTATAGAAAGACAACTTTTGGGAAAGTTTCATGCAGATAGCTTTAAAACTGAGGGACTAGTTTGCGTAGAAACGGACTTACAGACGGACGGACAGACGGATATGGCTAGATCGACTCTCCTAGTGATGCTGATCAAGAATATATATACTTTATGAGGTCGGAAATGTCTCCAGCACTGCGTTGCAAACTTTTGACTGAAATTATATTACCCTCTGCAAGGGTATAAAGAAGTCACTGGAAAAAGACTGGCATTCCGCACATTGTAACCGAATTATATGATGGGTAGCTTAAAATCCTGCCCCTTGGCTGTCCTCTGTTCGGTTCGTAGCTCCCATTTGGCAAATTGAACTCGTGTCCAAGTTTTAAGCAGATTACAGGCCATTAAGCATTTTTTCATACATATGAGAGTGGGCGGTAGGGCATTTCTTTTCAAATGCGTTTAGCATATGTGAAATCATATAAATATTTTGATAAGGGTTTGTCGACCCTTCCGTGCTTGTATGTATGGTGCGCGTGCTTGCAGGAAGGGTTGGACGTTAAATACCCATCATGACTTTTAAGTTATCTCCCAGTCCGTTCACACACCCCTTCGGCTACTCAGCTCAAATTAAAATTACTCCATGTCGGGCAAACATTGTGGCTGAGTATGGCCTAGCAACATGAAAATCTTCAAAGTAAACAGCTAGTTCTGGCTGACCTTTTTCTTCTGATGATTTTTTTTTGTGCAAATCCCAAAAGTGCCTGCTGAAACCTTGTCATTATTTTTGACAAATTAAATGGGCTACAAGGGAAATGGAGAAGGGGAAAAGAAAAAACCTGTCATTGGAATTTTATGCTAATTCAGTTCATTAAAAAAACGAAAAATTGAAAATGCATTTGTGCCCAGTGTTACAGTTGCCATTTCGAAAGCTGACAGAAATTGTTTATATTTTGACTTTTTAATTCATACCTGGCATTTCGCTACGAAAGCGAAAAAAATGTACTTAATATTTTGTTAATCAGCGTCAAATAAAATATTTTATGAATTTGAACTTGTTTTTTATACCCTTGCAGAGGGTATATATATTCTTGATTAGCATCACTAGGAGAGTCCATCTAGTCATGTCCGTCTGTCCGTCCGACATTTCCGACCCTATAAAGTATATATATTCTTGATCAGCATCACTAGGAGAGTCGATCTAGCCATGTCCGTCTGTCCGTTCGTTTTTAAGCAAACTAGACTAGTTTAAAACTTTCCTAAAAGTTGTCTTTTTATTGAGGGTAGTACATAAGTCGGAACGAGCCGGATCGGACGACTATAGCATATAGCTCCCATAAGAAGAATCGGAAAAAAATAAATAAATATAAAATTATAAGTTTGCTGTAATTTCTCTATTTTGTATTTTTTTTTTTTAAATTTTTTGTGACTTATTAATAATTTGACAGTTCAGAATTACGCTTTTAATTTTATTAAAATCGGAATACGATATCATCATAGCTTCAATGTTTTTAAGTAAATCATATTTTAATGTTTTCAAGAATATTTTATTTTTGCAATAGCTGTAAGGGTATATGAAGTTCGGCTTGCCGAAGTTTGCTTGCTCTCTTGTTTATTAATATTTTGTTCTTTTTTTTCTGAGGCTGAACATTTTTCGTTACTATCGATAGTAAACACCATCGATAGCCGAAACTATAAATAGTGCGCAATATCGATGTTTTACCAACCATACTTGCAGAGGGTATTGTAATTTTGGTCAGAAGATACATAAATATACCAAAATATATAGCCATGTCCATCTGTCTATTTGTTTCTGTACTGTTTGCGTGCTCAGCTGTAAAACTAGACCTTTAAAAATTTGGCAATCGGGTAAAATTTGCTAAATATCATTAATTTTATCCAAATCTAATGACTATGATTTATAAAGCTTGAGGCCAGCAGTGGAAAATCTCCGTAGCTGCAGGGTAGAGAACTGCATTAATAGATAAGTTATTTAGAGCAGTGCTTCGAAACAATTTCCATGTAGAAGCTAATGGGGTTTTTATCTATATGAATGTGGTAATTATGGTACAGTTAACGTATAACTTTTTTGTAGCTTAAACTATTGATCAAACATGTTTTCTGTAAAAGGCTTAATAAATTATTTATGCATGGATTTTATAAAAACCCTCTTTCTGCAGAGCCCACCATAAATGCGAGGTTACCGGGCTGAGTGCAATATGAAATCATATTCCAGTAAGGGACAGACTAGACTGGTAAGTTCCTATTCCCTGCCAACTGTAAAGCAAATTGCATATGTCAATTACAAAACTGGCGGCCGCACACAAAAAGTTTTAAAACTTCATCTGTGTATATGCAAAGTAATACACCCTCACCCTCTAGCAAATAAACAGCGGATAAAGCAGTACGATGGGGTGTGACGTTCTCTGGCTTTGAGATCTGTGTTGTACCTCTCTGGCAAATTACTGTTGCTAAAACTGTTGAATATTCCATTAAACTTCGCGCAAATAACCAAAGGCGTTCAATTCTAGTCGACGTCGCTTATATAATTTTGTTGTTCGCCAAAACAAGTGGGTTAAAGTGGGGTTCATGTGTGCTGGAACGGTGGGTGAAGTAATAAAGTTGTACGCAAAACTTAAAACAAGCTTGAGCACAGGTAAGGCCGCCCTCCTTAAAAAAGTTGTACATGGTTGGTGTGCCACGGAGGTCGCCTTATTTTTTTGTTGCTGTTTTCCCCAGAATTTTTTTTTTTGCAGCTTAGCTAAAATATTTTCAAATTGACTAAAGCTTGCTTAATATTATTCTCTGTACTCCTTAAAGTAGTCAAAGCCAATACTTTGCAAAGATATATTTATAATATTTTCTGTTTAAATCAGCCACTTAACTTGTAAAATGTTGTTTCGGGCCTGGCGACAAAATTGCTAGACACTAATTATCTCTTAAGTTTAGTTGGTCTGCGGAAATAGTCAAACCAAAGTTTTAATTAATTAAGTTTTCCATAATGTGACCTTAGAAATAATTTGATGCGGCCACTCAGGCATCAAATTGATTTGGAATAGGGGTGGAAATCTGCTTAGAGCATTTTGCATATTCAACTTGCATGAGCATAGATTAATTTTATTTTGCTCGAGAACCATCCCACTGAAAAGGATTTGTAAGTCAATGAGTTTTAGCATCACATCGATTCAATTGCGTCTGCTAATTTAATTATAATTTATGCAGAGTTTCGAACAGCTGCTTAGGACATAAGACTTTCCATTCGGAATTTGTTTTCTTGATTACCGAGCCGAGACTGTGGCATGGATTTCATTCAAACTGATTGATGTTGCTGTTCGGCAGATTGCAGACTGTAATTTGCATTGAACATTAATTAATTGCATATTATGGACATGCATAATGGCAACTAATACGGCAAAACCAATAATCAACACAACAATGGGTAAATTCAAAGGACTGCTGTCCTGTCCTTTCGGTCGAATTCGGCTTGAAGGGCAATGCAGGGATTAGATATGCTTTAAGTGAATACTGCAAATGTGATTCAGCTGTCTTCGTGTGCAGTCGCTTGAGCTTACCAAGCAGGGCACTTTGAGAATCCAATCACAGTTTCACTTGAAAACTAATGCAAATTAAGCAGCAACAGCTGCATCACCAGTAGAAACTTTTTCAATTTACACAGACAATTATATCGGGATTGTATTTGTTGAAACTTTTATCAAGGCCCAGATCCGCGCAGCACCTTTTCAAATTGTGGTAAGTTATTGAGGCAATTTATCAGGACAGGTTTTGCCAAAGCGACAACATCAACAAAATCACGAGCAGGTACATTTAATGAGTCTTTCTTTATATTTAGTTTTTGTTGGCCCTCACTTGCTTAGTACAGGGGTATGTTGTGTTTATTAAATTAATACATCTGATTTAATCAGGATATTGTTCTCCAAAAAAGATACCGTAAAAAGATGACTATGAAAGTATATTTAATAGATATATTCCCCTCAAAAGTTCTTTTAAAATGATGACTCTATGAAATTATATTGGCTAACAATCTATATTTAATAGATTTTATTGTTGTATAAGTGTTTGCTCCAGGCTTCACTTGCGAAGCCATGTCTGGGTTTTATCAAATGCTTAACTTTATTTTACTGCCCAGCTAATTGACGTTTTTGTCCTTTTCATTAATTTTAAAACAGCTTCTGGGTAACAGTTGCACAGCTCCGTCGTATGATCCAACCGAGCAGCTGGTGCTGCTGGTGCTGTTCTCAGTTTCCAGTTTCTGCTTTAGTTTTTCAAGTTGCTTCGGTTGGACCATGAGCCGCCGGCAAGTGTACACTGCGTGTTTAGTTTTCTTTTGCTCTGCTCTGCCATTTGACCAATTGAAATAAAAAAAACCTCAAATATTATTCCAATTATGCATAGAGAAAATAATGGAACGAAACCATCAAGCTTGAACTTGGGTACGGGTGCCAAGAACATTGCCAACCGAAATTTTCGAACCAAAATAACCAAAATTCTAATAAACATAGTACGACTTAGTTGTTCTTATTATTTCCTAAATCCCAAACATATTTACCTGATTTCCTTTGCGGTCAGTTGTGTGTTGAATGCTAATTTTATTTGCCAAATTGACTTAACCTTAAAGTTACGGTGCTTTCTTAGTAATTGTCAATTACTAATTGATTGATAAAGCTAGGATAAAATTAATCTAAAGGTGCAATGACTAACAGGAAAGACATTTTTGCTAATCTGTTAGATGGCAATTCGACCTGTGCTTTTCGCACATCTCACATTCGTTACACAAAAAGAAGCAAACAGATCAAAAATTTGATCAAATATTTCGCCACATTCGTCAACCCTCACACACTTTAAACAAATTAACAACTCCCACAAAAGACTCGCACGACAATGCTTTCACATTTGCCAACTGCTACGCCCTGCGCAAAGGCATTTGAAATATGCCATTAAATTTAATTCAATTACGATTTTCAAACGCGACTCACGAAATGAAGTGTGCAGCATCTTGGGCTCTTTTCATTCGCGTTTCAATTTGCCATTAACCCATTATGGTTCATCAGGCAATAATAAGCGAGGGCATTGGCGGGCTGAGGGGGCGTGACCAGGGTGAAGTCTGGCACGGAGCATGCATTATAACGCAGAAATATGCAATAACACATAAAAACGAAGTCCTTGCCAACTATTGAATTTCAACCCTAATACACGCCCGCCCGGTCACGCACAAAGCACACCTTTGAGCGCCTCGACGGGTAGCGCTGTTCGTCAGGAAACCGCCGCTGGTGAAATTGCGAATGGAAAGCACAAGCACAATAGCGACAATGATGAGTCTGGAAAGCTGTGATGCTCCTTAAGAGTCGGGGTATTTTCTTAAGCCTGTTGTTTTTTGAATTCCCTAAAAAAATGTAATATTTGTAAAGTTTAATTTGACACTGAACTAAAAAATTAACAATAATTTGCAATTTACAAATACAATAATTTAAAACACTATATTTTTTGTAATCCCTAATTTAATATATTCTTATGACAGAGTACGAAAGAGTAGACGCTCTTAAGGGAAAAGCGGTTGTAAGTTGGAAGGACTCCTTGCTGGTTGTCAACATGAGCATTTATAAAATTGTTTGGGGAGCAGAATTTTTCAATTTTCCAGCTTTTGTGTATCGATAAACGTTCAGTTCACGAGCGTCTGAAAGTGCCTACAAGTGCCAATACAGGCACATGCAAAATCCAAAAAACACACATTACACAGTTATGCATTGATGATTGTCTGGTTTTTTATCCCACCAGTGTTGCTTTATAATCATTGGATCATTCCTCTCACCCACTCGCAAAGAACCACCAGCAAGTGTAACAACAAGAGAGTTGCATCGTTAGTGGCTTTTTTGAAGCCCACCTTCGTTGTTCCCCGTTTTTTCCTGGTGTGGGGGGTGTAAAGTTTTTTCATCAATTTTTTTACTCCACGACAACGCTGTCGTTCATGCTAGTAGGCGTTGCTGTTCGAGCCATTAAGCTTTTCTGAGCAGCGAGTGGCTAAGAACACAGCAGAATTATTGCAGAGCCCCAAACCCCTTCATGAACAGCCTCGTCAGCTGCAGCGTCAGTTTCTGTTTCAATTTCCTCGTCGCTTTGTCGAAGCCTTTAACAGCGCTAGAAAAATTAATCAATTTCCACGTGTAACCGTCATTTTTGCTTTGTTTGCCATGTGTCAACCCAACTGTCCTGTGGTTAAGGTTTTTTTTTCTAAAGTTTACCTCATGTCCATTTTTGACGGCTAAATAAAGACTTTACCGGAATTTTATCTTTAGTTTTGTTTATATAGCGAGAAATTAAACAGAATCTTCGAATAAGACAACATTAAAACACAAAATTACTAAATGTTCAACAAATTAAAAAAGTGTTTACTTTCCCTATGAAATTATTATTACTTAGCGATCTGAGCTTGGACCATATCAAAACAAGTTTCATGCTCTGCGGCACTTGACTTCCGCTTTTGCGCCTCACTGCAGCTGTTAGACCCTCACTATTTTCATCTATGGCTGCTAAGGAAGAGCCTCAACGGAACGAAGATGACTATCCCAGGATAAAGTATCAATCAGGATTTAACAAGCAAATTTATGCACTTGAGATAAACACACGTGCACTGAGCCTTTCGGTTATGTTCCGTGCTCTTTATTTTGCATTGTGTTTTGCATATTTCAATAGTTTTTATTTACTTGAACTCACAATTGCACTTTTGCCATTACTTTGGCTATTATACTGACGCTTTTAACATGTAAGCCGTCAGCAGCAAACTTTGCATCTGGATCTGAGCGGAAGTGAGTGTGCGTCGGCGAGTGTTTCCCCGTGTGTGTTTTCATTTTTTATGCATAGGTGTTGGCTTACTAGTCTTACTATATCTCTCCTTTGCTGTCCTCCGTCTTAACGTGCTCCAATGCTTTGAATATTTTAAGGGACAACACTCAGTTTGAGAGCGTCTTCTCCTACAGGGGCATGCCTGTGTGTTCATCCTTGATGTCATGTATCCTTTTATTACATACTGGACCAAAGAAAACTTGGTAAACTATGCTTTTTGATTGGTGCATGAATTAAGTTGATGATAAAGGGAGATATTTTTTAGCAAAATGGGCTTGGTAACGATTTTTTTTTTAATATATATTTTTTTTAATGAAAGTACAATACAAAATAATTCAATTTCAAATAAGAAAGTTAGCAAACTTCGGCAAACCGAAGTTTATATACCCTTGCAGCTATTGCAAAACCTAAATATTCTTGAAAACATTAAAATTATGATTTACTTGCGTATATGTTTAAAAACATTGAAGCTAAGGTAAAAAATATTTTGTAGACATAAAGTGAGGCTTAAGCTTTTTTATTCCGTTTTGTCGTCAACTCCAATGAATGAGCAAAATTGTACTTTTTAAATAAAATTTTGCTCATTGATGTATCGGCCCCGGTGGTATTTTATCAAATGTTATTTTTGTTGCCCAATTTATTCTAGTATTTTGCTATCGGGTATCGGGTTCTGTCACTTTTCTCAATTCGTTGCTCATAGGAATCGGAAAACGTTTGTCCTGCTCGCACTTACGTAAAATCGTATAGTTAAATAAATGAGAACTAATTGAGGCCAACAATGTAGTGCCATAAGCCCATTATCAGTTTATAATATTCCCTTTCATTCTAAATTCATATGGAATCAAAGAGAACAGAAAAAAATAGAGAAAGAGACAAAAAAACGTTTTTTTAACAACTTAAACACTTTCTTCAAGCCTTTTTGAGTAATGACGTTCATTCTCAAATGTAGAACTTCGGGATTGAATAATTCGTACTCGAAATTCTGGATTCTTTCTATGAGTTCAAGTAAATCATAATTTTAATGTTTTCAAGAATATTTAATTTTTAAAATAGCTGCAAGGGTATATGAACTTCGGCTGGCCGAAGTTTGCTTCCTTTCTTGGTTTTATTTATTTTTCCGATAGTACCTATGGGAGCTATATGCTATAGTCGTCCGATCCGGCTCGTTCCGACCTGCAATAGAAAGACAACTTTTGGGAAAGTTTCATGCAGTTTTTCATGCTTTAAAACTGAGAGACTAGTTTGCGTAGAAACGTGGACGTGGATTGATTTTTATTTATTTAATATTTAATTTCAAAGATAATCGCTCACCATACTCTCACACTCGCTTCCCGCTTGGTCGTTGATCCCATAGTGAAATGGGGTTGGGCATATCCCAAACTCTTGGAATTTCGGTTAGTGTAGTTTTAGAATGCTCCTTCTTCGATCTTTAAAAATATCCATCCTTACATAAAATATTAACGTTATCTAATTTTCTGTCAACATAAGCTTAAACTCCACGAAATCCTCGTAACTAGAAGTATCCTGCAGTTTTCCCTCTGCTCCTGATAATTGCATCCGACTTAAACTTTTTTAATTAAAAGAAGCATCAAGAATCCCTGACAAACGCCTCGCCATAAGCGGCAACAAATCTTGGTTAATGTCGGCTAGCTCTGGCCGTGACTCAGGCTAACGCCACAGACCGCCATTACAAATACAACGTCCATTCTGCTTTACAGTTTACATTTTCTAAGCAATTTATATATGAGTGAAAGAGGGGGAGAGCTGCACTTGACTGTTATCTTGCGTAATTGCAATTCTCGCTCAGGCCCAGGCAAAAGGTGAAAAAATTGTTTATTGTATCACTGCAGCGGCAAAAAGTTAATTGAGTTTACTTTGGCTAGGGGTAAAAAGTTGACAAAGTTTCAGAATGGCTGTGTTTATTTATTTCACAAAGCAATCTTGAAAAAATTGTTCACATTGAGTTCACCATAGCCTTAAATTGGCTTACCTGGCATAATGATATTGGAAATTACATTTGACATCGATTCTTCGATACGAGCTACCAATTAATTCAATTGTGGCACGTTCCTTTATGCCTCGACTTCGCCAAACACTCCGCCTTTGAGGTCATAAATTGCTTTCACCCTTCTCTATCGGCAGGTTAATTGGCAAACATTTTGTTGTTCGTTTTCGGTTTTAGTTGTGGGATAAATTTCATACGAAATGTATTTCAATTGTTTTCTTTTTTGAGGAATCAAAAAGTGACTCTGAAATGTGTTTAGTTTGGCTAAATTTGTCCAGCTTTTATTAAAAAAAAACAATTATTTTGCTTGTATTGATTCTTTTGACGCTTAAACCTGTACGTATTTTTTATGTTTAAATTAAAATTCTTGGTATTGAATTTAAATTAGATAAGCCTTTTAGAAAATATTAAAAATAGTTATAACAATAAAGGAGAGGCACCAGTCTACATGGGTTTAAGGAGCCTTACCAGTGTAACTTGATTTTTTTAATAAATTTTTTTTTTTTGCCTAATCAAAGTTAGCAATTTTAAACCAATCCTGTGAAAGTGGAAAGGTCGTGACTAAAATAGTTTTTGAATGGCAGCGTTCTAAAGAGCGACCGCTCGCAGGCATGCACCGTTGCACCTAAAACTTTAACCGCGTTTATCTCGAAACAACTTTTTTGAAAACTGCTAACATCATAGCTCGACTACAAGTTGACCGATCAGTTTAAAATTAACACTCAATCATCTTAGATAGGTCCTACCTACAATGACCTACGAATTGGCAGAATTTAAAAAGTAGTTTAATTACCCCTAGAAACGATTTATTTTACCTATGCCATTTTGTTGTTATTTAATATTTTTTAAAAATCGTTGGTCATTGTAGAGAAAATATATTTAGGTTTCATAATCTTTTTTAATTTTTCGATTTCAGGCACTCATTTGCTCGAAATCATGTCAGCAGTTGAAGTACTTTTTTTTGAGCCTCGGTTGACAGCTAAAAGTCCCGTAATATTTAAAAAAAAAACTTTTTTGATTTCAGGCTCTCATTCGCTCGGAATCATGTCAGCAGTAAAAGTACTTTCTTTTTTGAGCCACGAATGACAGCCAATAGTCCCGTAATATTTTTGTAAAAAAAAAAACTTAAAATAAAATTAAATGTTACATTATCCATCCATCTAGTACTTTTTTCTCAAAAAAATTCGAAAGATTGCCTTTTTTCGGGGGTTACACTGGTAAGGCTCCTAGTTTAAGTAAGTCGCTAAAAAAAACCAAAAAAAAAGGGTTTAGTTTAAGTAAATGTTTAGATATCAAACGACCATTTCCCTAAATTTTTTGAAACTTTCGTGTAAAATAAAGATTTTCTCTTGTTAATTTTAGAAAAGTTAAAATCTAAAAATTTCATGTTTGGTGAAAAAGGTATAAATCCTCCAAGCCGTCAATTTCTTTAAAAAGTCTAATTTTTTTGTGCCTCTGTCTTTGATTTACATTGTGTGTTTGCTATTCCTGGAATATTGTTATTATTGTTATGGGCCAAGCTTTGCGTTTGCTTTTTTTTTTTTTTGCTTTTGTACTTTTACTTTTGGGAATTTTGCATTACGGTCCTTTATTGTTTTTATATGCTTAATTTTAGTTCGGTTGCTTTTTCCTATTCCCGTTAAGATATTGCTCAAAAACCCGTGGAGTAATTTATGTAGCGAGAAGCACTACGGACACTTAGACGACACTCAGCTCAGATAAAGAGGATAACAAATTGCGCTCGTGCAACAGATTTCCATGCGAAAGGCATCAGACAGGCCACAGCAGAGCGAAAGAGAGCGAGGAAAGAGAAACGCTGTGAGAATAAGGACTTGCGCAAGAACCTGCCTATAATGTATGGGGTTAATGAACCACAAAAACTAAAACGATAAATAAGTATTTTAAATTTATTCTAAAATCATACTTAATAAGTGAGTGAGCTTTGTATAAATTAAATATTTATATACTTGTTTATAACTTTTTGAATGCCTGCCGCCAAAAATGGTGCGCACGCTCTCCGGACTTGGGAACTCACCACACAGCTGAGAGCGAAATCAGCGAGACCCACTGCTTTCCAAACTTTCTCTCATTCACACATCTTATCTCTTTCTCTCTCAGTGTGGAGCTCTCTCGCTGTGTGTTGGCTCAGTAACGAATGGCAAAGGTGCGAACAAATCAACACAGTTTGCACACTGCACGCTGCGTGGTATCAAAATAAAACCAAAAAATTGCCAAAACGCAACCTCTAACCGTGAAATCGGGGTCACTGGCGGCCATAACCCTATACCCATCAAGTAAATCGCCAAAAGTTAAACAATCGGTTATAAACGCCTGTGTTCGTGTTTCGAAAATTACGGCATCAGGACATACGCCAAAATCGCGTCCTACGCCACGTTTCGCTTATGTGTGCGTGCCCCTATGTCCGTGTGTGTGTGAAAGAGCGCGTGGCGAGTTGTGAAGTTACGCTGGTGTTGGGGCTGCACTTTCCTATGAGCTTAAATAATTTGTAACATTATTAAAACAAGCCAAACAAACAACACAAACAAGCTAAAGTCAAGATAAATAATAAATTCAGCATAAATTTAGAGCCCAGTAAAATTGGACCTCGCATTTGAACGAAATTTGGATCCCGTTGCGGCCGCGCAGCTGTCGAAATGTCAACGCCGGCGACTCTTCCTTGTAATGGTTTCGAGCACATGTACCGTGCATGCATAATTCAGGTAGCGAAAGCCCCAAAAAGCAGGCTATATTAATATGCATGCCGCACTTAATTACTCAACTTAATTGCATGCAAATGCGGCCAAAACGGTGACAGCAACGACTTAAAATAAAAACAAACGGGCAAAGAAAAGCTGAAAAAACAAACTTTGAGTGGCTGTGGCTCAATGAGACGTCTTAGGCGTCTATCGCCCCTCCTGTTGTTTCCTCTAGCCAACACCGTTTCAAGGCTATAACGCGTCGCGATACTTCGGCTCTTCGCCATTCCCCTTCCCCACTGCACCTCTGTTTCCAGCTCGAGTGGCACTTGGCAAACAGAGCGCACGTGCAACGCCACATGGAAAGTGAAATCACTCGAAAGCGACTTTTCAGCACGCGTCTATCTGTCTGACTAGTCGGGCCGAAACTGTAACTACGGAGTTATCCCCTGCCAGGCCAACCGCTAACCTGCTACCTGAAACCCCCACCCAATTCACCAACCAAGCAACAGCACCTCACCTGCAAAGCACCGTAATCAAAGCAAGCAACTACCCAAGCGAGGAGAGCCAAAGCGGAGCGGAGCGTACTACCCAACACCCACCGAACACCGCCCACCTTCCACCGACCCACCTCGCCTAACCGCTAACTGGCACCTGCTCACGTGCGGGCACAGGACTACAGTAGCACCAAAAAGGCAAAGGAATGCGCACCTAGCGAGACAAATAAAGAGGTGAGTGGAGACAAGACAACATATTGATATGACACGAGGCCGTGCAGCAAAACACTGAGTACAAAAATTATGCACTTGTATGCAATTAAGGCACCTGTTCTTTGTCATCATTTATTCAGACCTGCCTTGAGAATAAAATGATAGTGAATTTTAAATAGCCAAATATGTCTAGTAGCCTTGTAGCCACAAACAGGCTCCAATACAGGATGCAATTGCACTCTTTCAAATACCAAATACATGGCGGCATCATAAACATATACGCTGGCATATTTTATGGCCAAGAGCCAATGGAACTGATTGGGAAGTGGATAGCTCTCCACTTACTCGGAGTGAAACGGTCCATGTGGGCTTTTAGCTGTGGGTGTCCTGCTATTCAGTTTCGTTTCCGAGTGCTGAGTTCTCTTGCTTCCCATTGTTATGCTAGATCAATCTTTATTATATGGGTTCTGTCAGACCGATAAAAATCTAAGCAATACCAATTTTAATATTTTGATAAAGCTTGGGAAATACGATTTTGTTTTATAAAACTCTAACTTATTATTAATCGGTAAACCAAAATTAAAATTTTATAAATATTTAAAAATGAATGTTTTTAAATTTCTTCGTATTGATTGTGATGTTTTTTTTTTGTGTAAGTGCTAGCGGTTGCCTGCACTTGCCAGCAGCAGATGCTTGCTATGCCAAAAGCTTCCACGTCAACATCAGCATCATCGGCAGCGGATCCTGGCATTTCTTCGGCATCTGCTCACTTGAGTTGCGTCTTCTTGGGCTTCGCTTTTTGCAACCCGAGATGTCATGTCTTCCTGTCAAACCAAATCAAATGTCGTGGCTGGTCTGTCTGCCTGGCTGGTTTGCCATTCAACGACCACTTGTTAGTCTGTAATTTCGCCCTTACCAAAACATTCCCCCACGCACACACATCCAAGACTTCTCGGCACACACACATGCGCGTCAACCGCAGCGACACAAAACGCTTGCTCGCTTGCTTAACTTGCGGCCCCTTCCCTCCGCTGTCCGCCGTTGATGCTGTCGCCGGAGCACTTCCTTCTACGTCCTTCTACGCCCCCTTAACTTTACTTTCTTCGCCCCAAGGGCTACCACAAAACCCCCTATTTTCCACGTTCCGTTGTTTGACGTGGCTTTTGTCATTTGTTGAATCTTCGCGAACTTTGCCTTAGTCATTCAGGGCATTTGCCACAGTCAAGCTTGGATAAATAGAATATTTTTTTAAAATATTTGGACTTTTAAGTATATTGTTTACTTATTATAGAATATTTAAAGGTTAAAAAGTACTTCGATATTGAAAGCATTTCTCTATAAATTTGAATTTTACAAGGGTGCCTTGGACACCCAAAGGTTGCTATCAATATTCTAGATTTGCTAGTCAAATCTATTTTTTACCACTTATTAAGCCTATACAACCGATATTTTTTACTGGAAATCTTTTTAACAAAAGTTTGCTCTATACAAAATGGACTGTATATGTTTTTTGTTTGAGTGCTCGTATTCCTTTCCTGTCGTTAAGTTCTGCTTATTTTTTGTGGCGTTTTCTTGTGGCCAGTTTCAGCGAGTTTGTCCAACTCATGACTTTCTTTGTTTTGATGTGAATTCTCTCTCCCACATCGGAGTATGCGGGTGTGTGACCCGGTAGCATATGTGTGTGCGAGTGAAACTCACCACACGTAACAGCTGGAGCTCAGACCGAGCAATGCATTGGTAATTGAATTTTGATTTCTTGTCTAAGCATTTTGGGTCCGTGCAATTTGATAATGTGACATGCAGCTGCTGACCCGTCTAATGTGGCTTCCTCCCCCACCCTTCTCAGATCTTTTTTTTGTGTTGAATAACATGATTAGTGTGTCATTGGGGGCACGTGACTGGAATTTAATTGCATGCTCTGCTACGCTCTGCATTTCTAAGTAATTCCTTCGTGTTTTTGAGCAAGCGCTCATTTGAAAACAATTCAAATAGCAGTTTATGCATACATCATCGTCAACTGGGCGCATTAAATTTATGCCCTCCGGTGGGGGTTCAACAATTGACATGGCGACAGGCCCTGAGCATCGAGGGCGAATAACAACTGAACTGAATGTATTCGTGCCTGCAGATATATAAACTTGTTTGAGATTTTATCTGCACTGATACTATCAGTAAATAACAAAACAGAAAGCCAACTTCGGCAGGCAGCTATTGCAAAAATTAAACATCTAAATTTCAAATTATGTGAGTGCCCTTCAAAAAGCATTTAAGCGAAGATTCTACCGTTCCTATGACAGCTATATGATATCGTTATCCGATTTTAACACAATAGAAAGCGTAATTCTGAATTTTCTAACCATATGTCCAAAAGAATTAAAAAAAAAATTAAAAATTAGAGAAGTTACAATTTTTTTCTTAATAATCCGGTTGTTTCTATGGAAGCTATAAGATAAAGTCGTCAGATTTTGATCAAATTTAAACTGTATCTTCAAAATAATCAACCATCACTTAATATCGTTCATATATTGTCAGAGCCTACGAAAGGCTTACAAATATAGTCAGGCGCCTGTTTTCTGTATTGTCTTTGCTAGCCTGTTTGTGTATGAATGTGTGTCGCCTCCTGTTGCGCGCAACACGAAATGTCCCTTTTGTCTCGCCTGCCTCCCGCCTCCTTTCATGTGTGCCTTGCATTGCATTGGCCCCCTTCTCACCATCGAAATACCACTTTCAGTTCGATTGGAATTGAATTTTATATGGGTCACATTTTGCCATAGGCCGAAAAAGTATTCGCTGCGTCTGAAGCGTCATTTAAATTGCGGTTTCGCCAGCTCAATTCGATTTCTGTTGGCACATTCATTCAAGACGTTGTCACTGCTAATAGTTTCTGCCACTAACACCACCAACACCACCAGACACCAAAAGACAGAAACCAGAAACATCGCCAACAACCACAAGACGGGTAATAACAATATGCTGGTGTCGTTGGTAATATGACAGCAATTTTGCCGGACTGCAAGTACGACGACAACACCAACTACGGCGGCTTCACTGCAAATTGAGTTAAGTGCCAGGCCACATGCAATGGGGCTGGAAATTGGCCCGGGTGTTGTACTTGTAGTTGTGACTCGTAAGTGGGTCATTATTTTTTCATATTTTTCAGAGGCTTGCGACCCTTGAGTCAGCGATAGACTGCCGCTCAAAAATCAGCAGACATCCGGGACACCGACTTTTCCGTGCAAATATAAATTGGAAGTGAGACATAGTAGGCTGTTAATTAACTAGCATTAAATGTATGCGAAAGTGTTGATAAATAGCACACACTCGCAACCCTGTGCAGTTTACCTGTCAATGGGGGGCCGATGGAAACCAACAGAAAGGGTCACAGTGGACCAAGATAAATATTTTATAGGAAAAAATTATTCTGTGTTCATTGTTCATGAGAGTGCAGCATTTTCAGCTCATAACCATATATTGGGTCGATGGCAATCATTTTTAGAAGTATGCACAATTATTTATTATATTAAACATGCTTTTTATTGTGCTTATGCTTAAATTAGAAACACCATTAATAAATACTTACAGCGACAACGAATAAAACAACAATTGGTTTTTAAAAGAACCTTGCATTGACTTACAAATTTTGTCTTTTTTTTTTAACAAACAATCAATTTTATGAATTGTAAAGTACTCTCTATAAATAAACTGCTTGAAAATAAGCAAAATTAGCATTTTATGCCATTCTCTTTGTTGACCATTGTGCACGCGTCTTTTTTTTCTTTCTCCGGGTCATAATACGCTTCCCACCCAGCTGGCAATGATGTGCGCCCGCTGCGTTTTAGCATTTTAGCGTAACTGTTTTTTGTGGCAGCATATATCCCATTCAGACGCGTCCCAGTTTTGGGACTTCGTATCAGGCACCAGCAGTGTCAGCATCCTTACCAGCTCATTATACGGCGTAATGCTTGCAGTCCCACTTCGTCCAGTCTTACAGATCCCAGCTGAGCGCCACCAGCTCGGCGCCACCAGCTCAGTGTGTTTTGTGAACCGTAGCTGCAAAGTATGCAACACATTCGGTTAACTTTTTACTAGTGTTAACTTTTTAAACGCCACACTATTTTCCTGCTGCTGGTGCTGTCATTATTGTCGAAAGTTTAACTTATTTTTTGCATAACAATTTGAGGTAAGTTTTGACAATTCTGATATATAACAAAATTTAAAACCATTACACTATGATCGAACATTTTATTCTGAATCTAAGTTGAATCTTCTGTCATTGTACCAAACAGTTTTTATATTCAAATGACCCTGCTTTGTTGTGGTCCTTTAGTTTACCCCTTTTGCACAAATGAATTCCTCAAGGCAATGCCGATATCAAGACATGCGAACGCTTTTAAGTGCTGATCAGTTGGAATACGAGGAGAGGTGATCGAATTTTCATGGCCTAAGCTTAAGGCCTGTCAAAACAGTTTGACCATAAGCTTTCCAATTTAGGTTTACTTCTTAATTTTAGGTATGATATATATTATTGTGTATTGATTTATTGTCTATTTTATTTAAGATGTAATTTTAGTTTTTGTTTTACCTTTCCACCAGAGTGTTCCTGACTCCACAGCCCATCCCATTCACCGAAATTCGGTATGCTGTCCGCTGGGATCATTTCGTTTAACAATAGGATATTGCGAACAATTTCCGTTACGCGCACCGGATGCAATGGTAATCAATTGATTGTTTTATTGTAAATTAATTGTGGGCATACACATGAGCAGTGGATTTGCTGCTTTGGCTTTGTGTAGCGCTGGTTGCTCTCAGTGCTCCTGTTTCATTGTTTATTGTTTTTACGCAATTGTTTGGCAGTTGGCCCGAGCGGCCTTTTTCTCCTCCCTTCTGACTCTGTTGATTTTAAACAACCAAAATGCGAAATGAGTTTTGTGAACGGAAATTGTGTTGTGCGGTGGCGAAGCTTTTGTTATTTGGTCCGTTTCGCTTGATTTAAGTTTTGGTTAGAGAGTTAGCCCCCGGCCAGATTACTTTTTTGAGTTTATCGTACAAGAAACTGATAGACCTGTTCAGAATTGAATTGGTCGGGAGGATGCTATGAATGACTGAAATTGAAGTGAGTGTGGGCCAACTTGTAAAAACAATTGAAAGTTAATCATGGGTGATCCAAAGATATGGCAATTATTTTCATTTAACTTCAGGTGTAATTCCCATGGACAGAATTCGTTGATCTACATCCCTTAAAGGAATCATTGTGGATTAAATACTTTTGTGATCAAACATTACGATCATCGTCTCTACTTCCGACTCTTTGCCAATCTTGAGAGCATGAATTTTATCTTTTTTTTAAATTGATAAAATTCCTTATCAATACTCTTAATTGGCACCCTTACACTGTGATTGAACAGTTACGACTCATCACAGCCGAGATAAGTGAACTCATCTCTCACTCACTTAATAGGCCGAAAAGAAAAGTTATTGAAAATTTTACTGTACTTCACTTAATTTTTGGTTCTCAGCAGGGGGTGCCTTCATGACAAATGACAAAGTCGTCTTCAAAAACTTTGGCCATACAACAGACGTTTCAGCCCTGATAGGCCTTTCATTTCGCCTCTCGTTCCCTGTGTCTGGCTTACGTAGCTGGTGACAATCTGGGGATATCAACCGTCCCCGTTGTAAGTAATATTTTTTTTTGTTTACTCCACGTGACTCACGGCGTCGACTCATCATCATTAACTTATCAATGTCAAAGCTTATCAAAGCGACTGAGCTAAACCAGATTTAGCGTAAAATTAACACAATCGAACATGCGGCTCCTTGCTGGCTTACTGGAAAATCAATTTTGGGCCTGCCTGTCAACCGACTGACGATACTCAGATATCGAAATGATTCTCCTTCTCGCCGTAGATCTGTGACTGTGACTGTGACTGTATCATGGCTGAATCAATTATATGCTCGGTTAGTCAATCATCTACACTGGTGAAAGTTTGCAGTGAAGTGCAAAGTATAAACTTTTTTTTATTTTTGTAAACGTTATAATCTAAAATTTTGTTATTTTTAATACATTGGACAATTAAGTGTCATCTCCAACGATACCAAAAAAAAGTTTATAAATGTATAAATTAAAATAAAATCAATAGATAAGAATTGATTAGTTTTAAATGTTTTTAATTTTCTGTTAGTTTTATGAATAGTAACATCTTTCATTTTTATAAACATTGATCGTTTATATATTGATTAATGTATATTTTGGACTCAATAACAATTTTGAAACTTTACCAAAACAACATTTACAAATAACCGCATAGCCATTATTTTTCGCTCGATCAGTATTTTAGTTTTTTCACAGTTGCAGCTGCTTTCGTCAGAATATCTTTATCTGTTTGCCCTGATTAATGTGTGGGCGAGAGAAACTCCACAATGTATGCTATAGTTTTTGTTATGTTTATTTTTCATCACGAATTGCGTTGCATGCTTTTATTTTTGGGGAGAGTACATACAGACGGACGGACAGGCGGACGGACATACGGACATGGCTAGATCGACTTTCCTAGTGATGCTGATCAAAAATATATAAATTCTTTATAGGGTCGGAAATGTCTCCTTCACTGCGTTGCAAACTTCTGACTGAAATTATAATACTCTCTGCAAGGGTATAAAAAATTACCAAAAACCTTCAGTTTTAATTCTATAACTTTTCTTGTAAACATCTGATTTCAAAATGACATATTTTTATAGTATTGGGGCTTCAGTCTCTAAAACTCTGCGTTTAAAAATTAGTTTGTAATTTCGGGTCGATTTTTTGTCATTTTTATGATGTAAATATCCGAAAAAATCGTCTTTGCAGAAAATTGACCAAAAACCTGCAGTTCTAAATCCATAACTTTTATTTCACGCATCCGATTTCAAAGTTGTATATCTTCAAAGTATTGTTGCCTTACCCTCTAAAAATTTGCATTTAAATTCTGTTTTGAAAGTTTGGGTTGATATTTTTACGACATAACTCCTTAATTAAATTCCAAAAAAAAACCCTTTTCAAAAAGGTACCAAAAACCTTCAGTTTTAATTCCATGACTTTTCTTTAAAATATCCGATTTCAAAATGGCATATCTTTAATGTATTGGGGCTTCAGTCTCTAAAACTCTGCGTTTAAAAATGGTTTTGTAATTTCGGGTCGATTTTTTGTCATTTTTATGATGTAACCCCTTTCTAAATATCCGAAAAAATCGTCTTTGCAGAAAATTGACCAAAAACCTGCAGTTCTAAATCCATAACTTTTATTTCACGCATCCGATTTCAAAGTTGTATATCTTCAAAGTATTGTTGCCTTAATCCTCTAAAAATTTGCATTTAAATTCTGTTTTGAAAGTTTGGGTTGATATTTTTACGACATAACTCCTTAATTAAATTCCAAAAAAAAAACCCTTTTCAAAAAGGTACCAAAAACCTTCAGTTTTAATTCCATAACTTTTCTTTAAAATATCCGATTTCAAAATGGCATATCTTTAATGTATTGGGGCTTCAGTCTCTAAAACTCTGCGTTTAAAAATGGTTTTGTAATTTCGGGTCGATTTTTTGTCATTTTTATGATGTAACCCCTTTCTAAATATCCGAAAAAATCGTCTTTGCAGAAAATTGACCAAAAACCTGCAGGTTTAAATCCATAACTTTTATTTCACGCATCCGATTTCAAAGTTGTATATCTTCAAAGTATTGTTGCCTTATCCTCTAAAAATTTGCATTTAAATTCTGTTTTGAAAGTTTGGGTTGATATTTTTACGACATAACTCCTTAATTAAATTCCAAAAAAAAAACCCTTTTCAAAAAGGTACCAAACACCTTCAGTTCTAATTCCATAACTTTTCTTTAAAATATCCGATTTCAAAATGGCATATCTTTAATGTATTGGGGCTTCAGTCTCTAAAACTCTGCGTTTAAAATGGTTTTGTAATTTCGGGTCGATTTTTTGTCATTTTTATGATGTAACCCCTTTCTAAATATCCGAAAAAATCGTCTTTGCAGAAAATTGACCAAAAACCTGCAGTTATAAATCCATAACTTTTATTTCACGCATCCGATTTCAAAGTTGTATATCTTCAAAGTCTTGTTGCTTAATCCTCTAAAAATTTGCATTTAAATTCTGTTTTGAAAGTTTGGGTTAATATTTTTACGACATAACTCCTTAATTAAATTCCAAAAAAAAAAACCCTTTTCAAAAAGGTACCAAAAACCTTCAGTTCTAATTCCATAACTTTTCTTTAAAATATCCGATTTCAAAATGGCATATCTTTAATGTATTGGGGCTTCAGTCTCTAAAACTCTGCGTTTAAAAATGGTTTTGTAATTTCGGGTCGATTTTTTGTCATTTTATAATGTAACCCCTTTCTAAATATCCGAAAAAATCGTCTTTGCAGAAAATTGACCAAAAACCTGCAGGTTTAAATCCATAACTTTTATTTCACGCATCCGATTTCAAAGTTGTATATCTTCAAAGTATTGTTGCCTTATCCTCTAAAAATTTGCATTTAAATTCTGTTTTGAAAGTTTGGGTTGATATTTTTACGACATAACTCCTTAATTAAATTCCAAAAAAAAAACCCTTTTCAAAAAGGTACCAAAAACCTTCAGTTTTAATTCCATAACTTTTCTTTAAAATATCCGATTTCAAAATGGCATATCTTTAATGTATTGGGGCTTCAGTCTCTAAAACTCTGCGTTTAAAAATGGTTTTGTAATTTCGGGTCGATTTTTTGTCATTTTTATGATGTAACCCCTTTCTAAATATCCGAAAAAATCGTCTTTGCAGAAAATTGACCAAAAACCTGCAGTTATAAATCCATAACTTTTATTTCACGCATCCGATTTCAAAGTTGTATATCTTCAAAGTCTTGTTGCTTAATCCTCTAAAAATTTGCATTTAAATTCTGTTTTGAAAGTTTGGGTTTATATTTTTACGACATAACTCCTTAATTAAATTCCAAAAAAAAAACCCTTTTCAAAAAGGTACCAAAACCTTCAGTTTTAATTCCATAACTTTTCTTTAAAATATCGGATTTCAAAATGGCATATCTTTAATGTATTGGGGCTTCAGTCTCTAAAACTCTGCGTTTAAAAATGGTTTTGTAATTTCGGGTCGATTTTTTGTCATTTTTATGATGTAACCCCTTTCTAAATATCCGAAAAAATCGTCTTTGCAGAAAATTGACCAAAAACCTGCAGTTATAAATCCATAACTTTTATTTCACGCATCCGATTTCAAAGTTGTATATCTTCAAAGTCTTGTTGCTTAATCCGCTAAAAATTTGCATTTCAATTCTGTTTTGAAAGTTTGGGTTGAATATTTTTACGACATAACTCCTTAATTAAATTCCAAAAAAAAAACCCTTTTCAAAAAGGTACCAAAAACCTTCAGTTTTAATTCCATAACTTTTCTTTAAAATATCGGATTTCAAAATGGCATATCTTTAATGTATTGGGGCTTCAGTCTCTAAAACTCTGCGTTTAAAAATGGTTTTGTAATTTCGGGTCGATTTTTTGTCATTTTTATGATGTAACCCCTTTCTAAATATCCGAAAAAATCGTCTTTGCAGAAAATTGACCAAAAACCTGCAGTTATAAATCCATAACTTTTATTTCACGCATCCGATTTCAAAGTTGTATATCTTCAAAGTCTTGTTGCTTAATCCTCTAAAAATTTGCATTTAAATTCTGTTTTGAAAGTTTGGGTTAATATTTTTACGACATAACTCCTTAATTAAATTCCAAAAAAAAAACCCTTTTCAAAAAGGTACCAAAAACCTTCAGTTCTAATTCCATAACTTTTCTTTAAAATATCCGATTTCAAAATGGCATATCTTTAATGTATTGGGGCTTCAGTCTCTAAAACTCTGCGTTTAGAAATGGTTTTGTAATTTCGGGTCGATTTTTTGTCATTTTTATGATGTAACCCTTTCTAAATATCCGAAAAAATCGTCTTTGCAGAAAATTAACCAAAAACCTGCAGTTATAAATCCATAACTTTTATTTCACGCATCCGATTTCAAAGTTGTATATCTTCAAAGTCTTGTTGCTTAATCCGCTAAAAATTTGCATTTCAATTCTGTTTTGAAAGTTTGGGTTATATTTTTACGACATAACTCCTTAATTAAATTCCAAAAAAAAAACCCTTTTCAAAAAGGTACCAAAACCTTCAGTTTTAATTCCATAACTTTTCTTTAAAATATCGGATTTCAAAATGGCATATCTTTAATGTATTGGGGCTTCAGTCTCTAAAACTCTGCGTTTAGAAATGGTTTTGTAATTTCGGGTCGATTTTTTGTCATTTTTATGATGTAACCCCTTTCTAAATATCCGAAAAAATCGTCTTTGCAGAAAATTGACCAAAAACCTGCAGTTATAAATCCATAACTTTTATTTCACGCATCCGATTTCAAAGTTGTATATCTTCAAAGTCTTGTTGCTTAATCCGCTAAAAATTTGCATTTCAATTCTGTTTTGAAAGTTTGGGTTGATATTTTTACGACATAACTCCTTAATTAAATTCCAAAAAAAAAACCCTTTTCAAAAAGGTACCAAAAACCTTCAGTTTTAATTCCATAACTTTTCTTTAAAATATCGGATTTCAAAATGGCATATCTTTAATGTATTGGGGCTTCAGTCTCTAAAACTCTGCGTTTAAAAATGGTTTTGTAATTTCGGGTCGATTTTTTGTCATTTTTATGATGTAACCCCTTTCTAAATATCCGAAAAAATCGTCTTTGCAGAAAATTGACCAAAAACCTGCAGTTCTAAATCCATAACTTTTATTTCACGCATCCGATTTCAAAGTTGTATATCTTCAAAGTCTTGTTGCTTAATCCGCTAAAAATTTGCATTTAAATTCTGTTTTGAAAGTTTGGGTTGATATTTTTACGACATAACTCCTTAATTAAATTCCAAAAAAAAAACCCTTTTCAAAAAGGTACCAAACACCTTCAGTTCTAATTCCATAACTTTTCTTTAAAATATCCGATTTCAAAATGGCATATCTTTAATGTATTGGGGCTTCAGTCTCTAAAACTCTGCGTTTAGAAATGGTTTTGTAATTTCGGGTCGATTTTTTGTCATTTTTATGATGTAACCCCTTTCTAAATATCCGAAAAAATCGTCTTTGCAGAAAATTGACCAAAAACCTGCAGTTATAAATCCATAACTTTTATTTCACGCATCCGATTTCAAAGTTGTATATCTTCAAAGTCTTGTTGCTTAATCCTCTAAAAATTGCATTTAAATTCTGTTTTGAAAGTTTGGGTTAATATTTTTACGACATAACTCCTTAATTAAATTCCAAAAAAAAAAAACCCTTTTCAAAAAGGTACCAAACACCTTCAGTTCTAATTCCATAACTTTTCTTTAAAATATCCGATTTCAAAATGGCATATCTTTAATGTATTGGGGCTTCAGTCTCTAAAACTCTGCGTTTAGAAATGGTTTTGTAATTTCGGGTCGATTTTTTGTCATTTTTATGATGTAACCCCTTTCTAAATATCCGAAAAAATCGTCTTTGCAGAAAATTGACCAAAAACCTGCAGTTCTAAATCCATAACTTTTATTTCACGCATCCGATTTCAAAGTTGTATATCTTCAAAGTCTTGTTGCTTAATCCGCTAAAAATTAGCATTTAAATTCTGTTTTGAAAGTTTGGGTTGATATTTTTACGACATAACTCCTTAATTAAATTCCAAAAAAAAAAAACCCTTTTCAAAAAGGTACCAAAAACCTTCAGTTTTAATTCCATGACTTTTCTTTAAAATATCCGATTTCAAAATGGCATATCTTTAATGTATTGGGGCTTCAGTCTCTAAAACTCTGCGTTTAGAAATGGTTTTGTAATTTCGGGTCGATTTTTTGTCATTTTTATGATGTAACCCCTTTCTAAATATCCGAAAAAATCGTCTTTGCAGAAAATTGACCAAAAACCTGCAGTTATAAATCCATAACTTTTATTTCACGCATCCGATTTCAAAGTTGTATATCTTCAAAGTCTTGTTGCTTAATCCTCTAAAAATTTGCATTTAAATTCTGTTTTGAAAGTTTGGGTTAATATTTTTACGACATAACTCCTTAATTAAATTCCAAAAAAAAAACCCTTTTCAAAAAGGTACCAAAAACCTTCAGTTTTAATTCCATAACTTTTCTTTAAAATATCGGATTTCAAAATGGCGTATCTTTAATGTATTGGGGATTCAGTCTCTAAAACTCTGCGTTTAAAAATGGTTTTGTAATTTCGGGTCGATTTTTTGTCAAAAAACCCTTTTCAAAAAGGTACCAAAAACCTTCAGTTTTAATTCCATAACTTTTCTTTAAAATATCGGATTTCAAAATGGCGTATCTTTAATGTATTGGGGATTCAGTCTCTAAAACTCTGCGTTTAAAAATGGTTTTGTAATTTCGGGTCGATTTTTTGTCATTTTTATGATGTAACCCCTTTCTAAATATCCGAAAAAATCGTCTTTGCAGAAAATTGACCAAAAACCTGCAGGTTTAAATCCATATTTTTTATTTCACGCATCCGATTTCAAAGTTGTATATCTTCAAAGTATTGTTGCCTTATCCTCTAAAAATTTGCATTTAAATTCTGTTTTGAAATTTTGGGTTGATATTTTTACGACATAACTCCTTAATTAAATTCCAAAAAAAAAAACCCTTTTCAAAAAGGTACCAAACACCTTCAGTTCTAATTCCATAACTTTTCTTTAAAATATCCGATTTCAAAATGACATATCTTTAATGTATTGGGGCTTCAGTCTCTAAAACTCGCGTTTAGAAATGGTTTTGTAATTTCGGGTCGATTTTTTGTCATTTTTATGATGTAACCCCTTTCTAAATATCCGAAAAAATCGTCTTTGCAGAAAATTGACCAAAAACCTGCAGTTCTAAATCCATAACTTTTATTTCACGCATCCGATTTCAAAGTTGTATATCTTCAAAGTCTTGTTGCTTAATCCGCTAAAAATTTGCATTTAAATTCTGTTTTAAAGTTTGGGTTGATATTTTTACGACATAACTCCTTAATTAAATTCCAAAAAAAAAAACCCTTTTCAAAAAGGTACCAAAAACCTTCAGTTTTAATTCTATAACTTTTCTTTAAAATATCCGATTTCAACATGGCATATCTTTAATGTATTGGGGCTTCAGTCTCTAAAATTTGCGTTTAAAAATGGTTTTGTAATTTCGGGTCGATTTTTTGTCATTTTTATGATGTAACCCCTTTCTAAATATCCGAAAAAATCGTCTTTGCTGAAAATTGACCAAAAACCTGCAGTTATAAATCCATAACTTTTATTTCACGCATCCGATTTCAAAGTTGTATATCTTCAAAGTCTTGTTGCTTAATCCTCTAAAAATTTGCATTTAAATTCTGTTTTGAAAGTTTGGGTTGATATTTTTACGACATAACTCCTTAATTAAATTCCAAAAAAAAAACCCTTTTCAAAAAGGTACCAAAAACCTTCAGTTTTAATTCCATAACTTTTCTTTAAAATATCGGATTTCAAAATGGCATATCTTTAATGTATTGGGGCTTCAGTCTCTAAAACTCTGCGTTTAGAAATGGTTTTGTAATTTCGGGTCGATTTTTTGTCATTTTTATGATGTAACCCCTTTCTAAATATCCGAAAAAATCGTCTTTGCAGAAAATTGACCAAAAACCTGCAGTTATAAATCCATAACTTTTATTTCACGCATCCGATTTCAAAGTTGTATATCTTCAAAGTCTTGTTGCTTAATCCTCTAAAAATTTGCATTTAAATTCTGTTTTGAAAGTTTGGGTTAATATTTTTACGACATAACTCCTTAATTAAATTCCAAAAAAAAAACCCTTTTCAAAAAGGTACCAAAAACCTTCAGTTTTAATTCCATAACTTTTCTTTAAAATATCGGATTTCAAAATGGCGTATCTTTAATGTATTGGGGATTCAGTCTCTAAAACTCTGCGTTTAAAAATGGTTTTGTAATTTCGGGTCGATTTTTTGTCAAAAAACCCTTTTCAAAAAGGTACCAAAAACCTTCAGTTTTAATTCCATAACTTTTCTTTAAAATATCGGATTTCAAAATGGCGTATCTTTAATGTATTGGGGATTCAGTCTCTAAAACTCTGCGTTTAAAAATGGTTTTGTAATTTCGGGTCGATTTTTTGTCATTTTTATGATGTAACCCCTTTCTAAATATCCGAAAAAATCGTCTTTGCAGAAAATTGACCAAAAACCTGCAGGTTTAAATCCATATTTTTTATTTCACGCATCCGATTTCAAAGTTGTATATCTTCAAAGTATTGTTGCCTTATCCTCTAAAAATTTGCATTTAAATTCTGTTTTGAAATTTTGGGTTGATATTTTTACGACATAACTCCTTAATTAAATTCCAAAAAAAAAACCCTTTTCAAAAAGGTACCAAACACCTTCAGTTCTAATTCCATAACTTTTCTTTAAAATATCCGATTTCAAAATGACATATCTTTAATGTATTGGGGCTTCAGTCTCTAAAACTCGCGTTTAGAAATGGTTTTGTAATTTCGGGTCGATTTTTTGTCATTTTTATGATGTAACCCCTTTCTAAATATCCGAAAAAATCGTCTTTGCAGAAAATTGACCAAAAACCTGCAGTTCTAAATCCATAACTTTTATTTCACGCATCCGATTTCAAAGTTGTATATCTTCAAAGTCTTGTTGCTTAATCCGCTAAAAATTTGCATTTAAATTCTGTTTTAAAAGTTTGGGTTGATATTTTTACGACATAACTCCTTAATTAAATTCCAAAAAAAAAAAACCCTTTTCAAAAAGGTACCAAAAACCTTCAGTTTTAATTCTATAACTTTTCTTTAAAATATCCGATTTCAACATGGCATATCTTTAATGTATTGGGGCTTCAGTCTCTAAAATTTGCGTTTAAAATGGTTTTGTAATTTCGGGTCGATTTTTTGTCATTTTTATAATGTAACCCCTTTCTAAATATCCGAAAAAATCGTCTTTGCAGAAAATTGACCAAAAACCTGCAGTTCTAAATCCATTACTTTTATTTCACGCATCCGATTTCAAAGTTGTATATCTTCAAAGTCTTGTTGCTTAATCCGCTAAAAATTAGCATTTAAATTCTGTTTTGAAAGTTTGGGTTGATATTTTTACGACATAACTCCTTAATTAAATTCCAAAAAAAAAAACCCTTTTCAAAAAGGTACCAAAAACCTTCAGTTTTAATTCCATGACTTTTCTTTAAAATATCCGATTTCAAAATGGCATATCTTTAATGTATTAGGGCTTCAATCTCTAAAATCCTGCGTTTAAAAATGGTTTTGTAATTTCGGGTCGATTTTTTGTCATTTTTATGATGTAACCCCTTTCTAAATATCCGAAAAAATCGTCTTTGCTGAAAATTGACCAAAAACCTGCAGTTATAAATCCATAACTTTTATTTCACGCATCCGATTTCAAAGTTGTATATCTTCAAAGTCTTGTTGCTTAATCCTCTAAAAATTTGCATTTAAATTCTGTTTTGAAAGTTTGGGTTGATATTTTTACGACATAACTCCTTAATTAAATTCCAAAAAAAAAACACTTTTCAAAAAGGAACCAAAAACCTTCAGTTTTAATTCCATAACTTTTCTTTAAAATATCGGATTTCAAAATGGCATATCTTTAATGTATTGGGGCTTCAGTCTCTAAAACTCTGCGTTTAGAAATGGTTTTGTAATTTCGGGTCGATTTTTTGTCATTTTTATGATGTAACCCCTTTCTAAATATCCGAAAAAATCGTCTTTGCAGAAAATTGACCAAAAACCTGCAGTTATAAATCCATAACTTTTATTTCACGCATCCGATTTCAAAGTTGTATACCTTCAAAGTCTTGTTGCCTAATCCTCTAAAAATTTGCATTTAAATTCTGTTTTGAAAGTTTGGGTTTATATTTTTACGACATAACTCCTTAATTAAATTCCAAAAAAAAAAACCCTTTTCAAAAAGGTACCAAAAACCTTCAGTTTTAATTCCATAACTTTTCTTTAAAATATCGGATTTCAAAATGGCATATCTTTAATGTATTGGGGCTTCAGTCTCTAAAACTCTGCGTTTAAAAATGGTTTTGTAATTTCGGGTCGATTTTTTGTCATTTTTATGATGTAACCCCTTTCTGAATATCCGAAAAAATCGTCTTAGCAGAAAATTGACCAAAAACCTGCAGTTCTAAATCCATAACTTTTATTTCACGCATCCGATTTCAAAGTTGTATATCTTCAAAGTCTTGTTGCTTAATCCGCTAAAAATTTGCATTTCAATTCTGTTTTGAAAGTTTGGGTTGATATTTTTACGACATAACTCCTTAATTAAATTCCAAAAAAAAACCCTATTCAAAAAGGTACCAAAAACCTTCAGTTCTAATTCCATAACTTTTCTTTAAAATATCCGATTTCAAAATGGCATATCTTTAATGTATTGGGGCTTCAGTCTCTAAAACTCTGCGTTTAGAAATGGTTTTGTAATTTCGGGTCGATTTTTTGTCATTTTTATGATGTAACCCATTTCTAAATATCCGAAAAAATCGTCTTTGCAGAAAATTGACCAAAAACCTGCAGTTATAAATCCATAACTTTTATTTCACGCATCCGATTTCAAAGTTGTATATCTTCAAAGTCTTGTTGCTTAATCCTCTAAAAATTTGCATTTAAATTCTGTTTTGAAAGTTTGGGTTAATATTTTTACGACATAACTCCTTATTTAAATTCCAAAAAAAAACCCTTTTCAAAAAGGTACCAAAAACCTTCAGTTTTAATTCCATAACTTTTCTTTAAAAAATCGGATTTCAAAATGGCATATCTTTAATGTATTGGGGCTTGAGTCTCTAAAACTCTGCGTTTAGAAATGGTTTTGTGATTTCGGGTCGATTTTTTGTCATTTTTATGATGTAACCCCTTTCTAAATATCCGAAAAAATCGTCTTTGCAGAAAATTGACCAAAAACCTGCAGTTCTAAATCCATAACTTTTACTTCACGCATCCGATTTCAAAGTTGTATATCTTCAAAGTCTTGTTGCTTAATCCGCTAAAAATTTGCATTTAAATTCTGTTTTAAAAGTTTGGGTTGATATTTTTACGACATAACTCCTTAATTAAATTCCAAAAAAAAAAAACCCTTTTCAAAAGGTACCAAAAACCTTCAGTTTTAATTCTATAACTTTTCTTTAAAATATCCGATTTCAACATGGCATATCTTTAATGTATTGGGGCTTCAGTCTCTAAAATTTGCGTTTAAAAATGGTTTTGTAATTTCGGGTCGATTTTTTGTCATTTTTATAATGTAACCCCTTTCTAAATATCCGAAAAAATCGTCTTTGCAGAAAATTGACCAAAAACCTGCAGTTCTAAATCCATAACTTTTATTTCACGCATCCGATTTCAAAGTTGTATATCTTCAAAGTCTTGTTGCTTAATCCGCTAAAAATTAGCATTTAAATTCTGTTTTGAAAGTTTGGGTTGATATTTTTACGACATAACTCCTTAATTAAATTCCAAAAAAAAAAACCCTTTTCAAAAAGGTACCAAAAACCTTCAGTTTTAATTCCATGACTTTTCTTTAAAATATCCGATTTCAAAATGGCATATCTTTAATGTATTGGGGCTTCAATCTCTAAAATCCTGCGTTTAAAAATGGTTTTGTAATTTCGGGTCGATTTTTTGTCATTTTTATGATGTAACCCCTTTCTAAATATCCGAAAAAATCGTCTTTGCTGAAAATTGACCAAAAACCTGCAGTTATAAATCCATAACTTTTATTTCACGCATCCGATTTCAAAGTTGTATATCTTCAAAGTCTTGTTGCTTAATCCTCTAAAAATTTGCATTTAAATTCTGTTTTGAAAGTTTGGGTTGATATTTTTACGACATAACTCCTTAATTAAATTCCAAAAAAAAAACCCTTTTCAAAAAGGTACCAAAAACCTTCAGTTTTAATTCCATAACTTTTCTTTAAAATATCGGATTTCAAAATGGCATATCTTTAATGTATTGGGGCTTCAGTCTCTAAAACTCTGCATTTAAAAATGGTTTTGTAATTTCGGGTCGATTTTTTGTCATTTTTATGATGTAACCCCTTTCTAAATATCCGAAAAAATCGTCTTTGCAGAAAATTGACCAAAAACCTGCAGTTCTAAATCCATAACTTTTATTTCACGCATCCGATTTCAAAGTTGTATATCTTCAAAGTATTGTTGCCTTACCCTCTAAAAATTTGCATTTAAATTCTGTTTTGAAAGTTTGGGTTGATATTTTTACGACATAACTCCTTAATTAAATTCCAAAAAAAAACCCTTTTCAAAAAGGTACCAAACACCTTCAGTTCTAATTCCATAACTTTTCTTAAAAATATCCGATTTCAAAATGACATATCTTTAATGTATTGGGGCGTCAGTCTATAAAACTCTGCGTTTAGAAATGGTTTTGTAATTTCGGGTCGATTTTTTGTCATTTTTATGATGTAACCCCTTTCTAAATATCTTCAAAGTATTGTTGCCTTACCCTCTAAAAATTTGCATTTAAATTCTGTTTTGAAAGTTTGGGTTGATATTTTTACGACATAACTCCTTAATTAAATTCCAAAAAAAAACCCTTTTCAAAAAGGTACCAAACACCTTCAGTTCTAATTCCATAACTTTTCTTAAAAATATCCGATTTCAAAATGACATATCTTTAATGTATTGGGGCGTCAGTCTATAAAACTCTGCGTTTAGAAATGGTTTTGTAATTTCGGGTCGATTTTTTGTCATTTTTATGATGTAACCCCTTTCTAAATATCCGAAAAAATCGTCTTTGCAGAAAATTGACCAAAAACCTGCAGTTATAAATCCATACCTTTTATTTCACGCATCCGATTTCAAAGTTGTATATCTTCAAAGTCTTGTTGCTTAATCCTCTAAAAATTTGCATTTAAATTATGTTTTGAAAGTTTGGGTTAATATTTTTACGACATAACTCCTTAATTAAATTCCAAAAAAAAAAACCCTTTTCAAAAAGGTACCAAAAACCTTCAGTTTTAATTCCATTACTTTTCTTTAAAATATCCGATTTCAAAATGGCATATCTTTAATGTATTGGGGCTTCAGTCTCTAAAACTCTGCGTTTAAAATGGTTTTGTAATTTCGGGTCGATTTTTTGTCATTTTTATGATGTAACCCCTTTCTAAATATCCGAAAAAATCGTCTTTGCAGAAAATTGACCAAAAACCTGCAGTTCTAAATCCATAACTTTTATTTCACGCATCCGATTTCAAAGTTGTATATCTTCAAAGTATTGTTGCCTTATCCTCTAAAAATTTGCATTTAAATTCTGTTTTGAAATTTTGGGTTGATATTTTTACGACATAACTCCTTAATTAAATTCCAAAAAAAAAAACCCTTTTCAAAAAGGTACCAAACACCTTCAGTTCTAATTCCATAACTTTTCTTTAAAATATCCGATTTCAATATGACATATCTTTAATGTATTGGGGCTTCAGTCTCTAAAACTCGCGTTTAGAAATGGTTTTGTAATTTCGGGTCGATTTTTTGTCATTTTTATGATGTAACCCCTTTCTAAATATCCGAAAAAATCGTCTTTGCAGAAAATTGACCAAAAACCTGCAGTTCTAAATCCATAACTTTTATTTCACGCATCCGATTTCAAAGTTGTATATCTTCAAAGTCTTGTTGCTTAATCCGCTAAAAATTTGCATTTAAATTCTGTTTTGAAAGTTTGGGTTGATATTTTTACGACATAACTCCTTAATTAAATTCCAAAAAAAAAAACCCTTTTCAAAAAGGTACCAAAAACCTTCAGTTTTAATTCCATAACTTTTCTTTAAAATATCCGATTTCAACATGGCATATCTTTAATGTATTGGGACTTCAGTCTCTAAAATTTGCGTTTAAAAATGGTTTTGTAATTTCGGGTCGATTTTTTGTCATTTTTATAATGTAACCCCTTTCTAAATATCCGAAAAAATCGTCTTTGCAGAAAATTGACCAAAAACCTGCAGTTCTAAATCCATAACTTTTATTTCACGCATCCGATTTCAAAGTTGTATATCTTCAAAGTCTTGTTGCTTAATCCGCTAAAAATTAGCATTTAAATTCTGTTTTGAAAGTTTGGGTTGATATTTTTACGACATAACTCCTTAATTAAATTCCAAAAAAAAAAACCCTTTTCAAAAAGGTACCAAAAACCTTCAGTTTTAATTCCATAACTTTTCTTTAAAATATCCGATTTCGCAATGGCATATCTTTAATGTATTGGGGCTTCAGTCTCTAAAACTCTGCATTTAAAAATGGTTTTGTAATTTCGGGTCGATTTTTTGTCATTTTTATGATGTAACCCCTTTCTAAATATCCGAAAAAATCGTCTTTGCAGAAAATTGACCAAAAACCTGCAGTTCTAAATCCATAACTTTTATTTCACGCATCCGATTTCAAAGTTGTATATCTTCAAAGTCTTGTTGCTTAATCCGCTAAAAATTAGCATTTAAATTCTGTTTTGAAAGTTTGGGTTGATATTTTTACGACATAACTCCTTAATTAAATTCCAAAAAAAAAACCCTTTTCAAAAAGGTACCAAAAACCTTCAGTTTTAATTCCATAACTTTTCTTTAAAATATCGGATTTCGCAATGGCATATCTTTAATGTATTGGGGCTTCAGTCTCTAAAACTCTGCATTTAAAAATGGTTTTGTAATTTCGGGTCGATTTTTTGTCATTTTTATGATGTAACCCCTTTCTAAATATCCGAAAAAATCGTCTTTGCAGAAAATTGACCAAAAACCTGCAGTTCTAAATCCATAACTTTTATTTCACGCATCCGATTTCAAAGTTGTATATCTTCAAAGTATTGTTGCTTACCCTCTAATAATTTGCATTTAAATTCTGTTTTGAAAGTTTGGGTTGATATTTTTACGACATAACTCCTTAATTAAATTCCAAAAAAAAAACCCTTTTCAAAAAGGTACCAAAAACCTTCAGTTTTAATTCCATACTTTTCTTTAAA